>NC_057387.1:109361243-109538487 GCF_019320065.1 Cervus canadensis
TGCACGAAGGGTATGCTTTCCTGCTGTGACTGCAGACAGAACCTCCTACTCACTGGTTCTTGACTTTCACATCAGCTCCCAGGACTGCCAGGACCAACCTCACAAACTGGATGACTCAAAACAACAGGAACCTGCTCTCTCAAAGCTATGGAGGCTTGGAGTCCAAAATCAAGATGTCAGCAGGGTCTCACTCTCCCCTAGAGCCTTGTCCCAGCCTCTGGTGGTTGTTGGCAGTCCTTGACTAGTGGCCACATCACTCCAGGCCCTGCCTCACCCCTGAAATGAGCTTCCTCCCCATGACTGCATCTCGCCTGTGTGTCTGTGTCCATACCTCCTCTTCTTATAAAGACACCAGTCACTGGATTTAGGGTTCACCCTAAGCCAGTACTAATTCCTCTTAATTTGATTATATGTACAAAGACCCTATTTCCCAAGTCACATTCAAAGATGCCCACACAGGGAGTTGGGACTTCCATGAAGATTTCTGGGAGACACATGTCAACACACACAACTATTTTTTTTTTCATATTTATTCATCTGTTTATTTGGCTACATCTGGTCTTAGCTACGGCATGCAGGATCTTTGCATTTTCAGCAACAGGCCTCTCTCTGTTTAGAGTGGCTTCTCCCTGGCAAAGGGGCTCCAGAGTGCATGGGTTCAGTAGTTCAGTGTGTGGGCTTAGTTGCCGCACAGTATGAAACACAACTTTTTATCCTAATTGTCTGTCCATTTCATTCACCCCTGAGAAAACCCTCATCCATCCAGTCATCAATAGATCCCTGAGCCTCATTACCTCCCCACTGACCAGCAGCCTTACCCATCACTGAGTTTACCTTCAGCAATCTCTGCTGGTAAGTGCCCAGAACTCCATTCCTGCTAGAGAGCCAACTCTGCAGGAGTCTCACTTAGTCACCTCCACCCTCAGAAACATAACAGATCCACCTTAACACCCCCACCTCCAGCAAACCTATACAGTGTATTTAAAAAGCAGAGATACCACTTTGCCAACAAAGGTCCTTATAGTCAAAGCTATGGTTTTTCCAGTAGTCAGGTACAGAGGTGAGAGTTGTACCATAAAGAAGGCTGAGCACCAAAGAATTGATGCTTTCAAACTGTGGTGCTGGAGAAGACTCTTGAGAGTCCCTTGGACTGCAAGGAGATGAAACTAGTCAATCCTAAAGGAAATCAACCCTGAATGTTCATTGGAAGTACTGATGCTGAAGCTAAAGCTCCAGTACTTTGGCCACCTGATTGGAAAAGACCCTGATGTTGGGAAAGATTTAGGGCAGGAGGAGAAGGGGGTGACAGAGGATGAGATGGTTGGATGGCATCACCAACTCAATGGACATGAGTCTGAGCAAACTCGGGAGATAGTGAAGGACAGGGAGGCCTTGCATGCTGCAGTCCATGGGGTCGCAAAGACTGGACACGACTGAGTGACTGAACAACAGTCAGCAACCTTCTGCCCCACTCCTCAACGCTAGGTCTTTGCCAGGTCGTGCAGGCCTGGGTGCCTTCCAGGTCCTTTGGGATCCTGCATCTCCATAGCAACAAGGAAGCCCAGGGCTGGAGGCCAGCAGCTGGTGGCACAGATCCGAGGGGAGAGTATTGGGCCCTGCTCACCATAGGACGAGGGACCATAATGAGCGGTGACTACAGGAGCTTCTTATAACCTGTCCCCTAACCATTAGCTGGGGGGGTCCTTGGACCAGAAAGCAAAGGAAAGGTACGGACGTGAAGGGTCCCATCCAGAGCTGGGAACATGCGCAGTAAGGCACGGACTCTACCCAGCAGTCCTCTGAAGGGGTTGGGGGGCTTTTGGGGGCGAGGAGAATGAGGCACTGGCCCAGGAAGAGGTGGGCAGAGATTCCATCCAGCTACAGACAAGGAGACTTACTGGCTCCATCAGCTGCCAGAGAGGACTCCCTTCTGTGGAGTTGGCCACACGGGCCATGAGCACCCACTGGCAGAAAAGCACAGGCATGCACCAAGCTTTAACTAACAACGTACAAAAGCGCTTACAACCAGAAAAGTACCACCCATTGACGTCATGCTTTCTGGAAAGTGGGAGGAGACCATCAATCATTCCCTCCTACAGCACTAGCCCTCAGCCCTGCTCAGAGGCAGACCTGGGACTGCCCTGGCCGTCTGGTGGATAAGCATCCACCTATCAATATGGGGGACGTGAGTTTGATCCCTGGTCTAGGAGATACCACACAATGTAGGGCAACTAAGAGCCCGGGCACCACAACTATTGATCCTGTGCCCTAGGACCTGAGGGTCACAACTACTGAAGCCCGCACACTGCAGCAAAGAGTTCACCAATGAAGAACCAGTGCAGCCGAAAATTAATTAATTCTATATTGATCACATTTGAAACAATCATATTTTTATATAAGTCACACGTCATGTAAAATTGTATATGTACTACATATATTTTATAATACTTAGAATATTACTACATAGTATAATTTATGTAATACAGTATTAACATTTCACCTGTTTAATCTGCCCAAAAAAGCATGCAGAGTAATGATAGTAAAGATGATGCAAGATTTCCTGAGAACATGAGTCCCAGCAGGTGTTCTCCACCGGAAGCTCTCCGTCCTCAAATACGCTTAGGAAGTGCAGTATATTCCCTCCCTCCTTCGAAAACACACGTCTGCACACAATTAAGGAGCCTGGTCTTGGGCTTCCCTGGTGGCTCAGACGGTAAAGGATCTGCCTGTAGCACTGGAGACCCAGGTTCAATCCCTGGGTCAGGAAGATCCCTGGAGAAGGAAATGGCAGCCCACTCCAGTATTCTTGCCTGGAGAATCCCATGGCCAGAGGAGCCTGGCAGGCTGCCGTCCATGGAGTTGCAAAGAGTCTGACACAACTGAGCAATGCTACCATACCAGACGAAGGAACCTGGTCACATAAGGAACCCAGCATTTCCCCCAAAATGGTACTTTTTCTATTCTGTCCACGAACATCCCACGGAACCAGTGTTCCATGGAACCTACTTTGAGAAATGCTTTGCCAACATACAGAGAATGCCAGCAACCGCCAGAGAGGCTGAAGGTGCAGCGTGAATGCCACGTGCAGAACAAACACCCCAGGCTCAGCGGGAAACAGCGGAAGAGAAACGTCACACTAGGGAAGCAAAATAGCGCTCCC
Organism: Cervus canadensis; assembly: GCF_019320065.1. Classification (NCBI taxonomy): domain Eukaryota; kingdom Metazoa; phylum Chordata; class Mammalia; order Artiodactyla; family Cervidae; genus Cervus; species Cervus canadensis. The sequence goes on from NC_057387.1 coordinate 109,364,404, forward strand.
CGGAAACAGCGCGCTCCATTTCTGGGTTAGTAACCCTCAAGATCAGCGTCGATATCTGCAAAGGGCTGATGGGAGCAGGCCAGGCGGCAACCTCATTGGCCGCGGAATGAATCACCTTCACGTCTAAATCACAGCCTGTTTTGCCCGGGCAAGACAATTACCTTGGGAGGGAGGGAGCGTAATAAGCGTTAAATACTGTGTGCTGAAAACACCCACCTATGGGGTCACAGGGCGTGCAACTGAGAATGTTTCCAATACTTAGTAAAAGAACTATTTGCCAGACTTCCCTGGTGGCTGAGTGTGTAAGAATCCGCCTGACAATGCAGGGGAGATGGGTTCGTTCCCTGATCCAGGAAGATCCCACGTGCCTCGGAGCAACTAAGACCAAGCACCACAGCTACAGAGCCTGTGCGCTAGAGCCGGGGAGTTTCACCTACTGAGCCCATGTGCCTCAATTACCGAAGTCTCAAATCTCTAGAGCTGTTGCTTCCCCAGCAAGAGAAGCCACTGCCATTGGAAGCCCAAGCAACACAGCTAGAGGAGCCCCTGCTCGCCACAACTAGAGAAAGCCCGTGCACAGCAAGGAAGACCCAGAACAACCAAATAAAGAGATAAAGCTATTTAAAAATAAAACCTCTTTGCCTCCAGAGGCCAAGGATCTTCCATCTGAAAGGCGTGTCTCTGTCAAATCGCCAACCAGCTGTAGGATCTTAACAATATTCCATTCTCCGCTGTCTTTACTTTTGGGTGGGGGGACAGTTAGCGAGAGGAGGTTTGACAGTGATCAGCAAGTAGCCTCCGTTAGCACCACCGGCTGCTTATCTGACTTGGGGACGGGAGTGACCTCACTGTCCTGGGAAGAATTACTGGAGTGGCCTCCCTTGTACCTTGGAAGTAATGTCACTAACTAGCCATGACCTCGGGGAAGGGGCAGCAGGACTCTGATGGTTTGAAAGGTCCTGAGATCTGGCTTCTTCTCCCTGACACATTGGACCATGGTCTGGCCCAGCGTCCACCCGACCAGGGGCTGCGTTCTCTCTGAAAGACCAGTCATTCTGATGATGTTGATTTCAGGAAAACAGCCCTTTGGGATACCATGGACAGAAGTCAGGTAAAGGATTTTCTCTGCTTGCCATCTCCTGTCAAGCGCAGCGTCATGCTCCTTCCAGAAGCTGTCACACTGCCCCGACCTCTCCCTCAGGATGGAGACCTTCAATGCTGGAGTGGCCTGAGACCCAGAGGATCTCCCAAAAAGCCACGGAGGTCACTGCTCAGCGAGGCCAGCAGGGATCATTAGGGTCTCTTTCCGCCCATGGGCGGGACAGGGGAGGGTCTGAAGTTCTCCATCCACACCCCAGAACAAAAAGTCACAAAACCTTAGCGAAAATCCAGTTTTCACTTCCTTCTCCCTCTTCAAGTTGCAAAAAATAAGCTTCTTCATAACCTGTTCATGGAGCAGGCATGCATACTAAATCACTTCAATTGTGTTGGACTCCTTGCCACCTCATGGACTGTAGCCTACCAGGCTCCTCCGTCCATGGGATTCTCCAGGCAAGAATACTGAAGTGGGTTGCCACTTCCTTCTCCCGGGGATCTTCCCAGCCCAGGGATCCAACCCACCTGCATTGGCAGGTGGGTTCTTTACCAGGAGCACTGTTATGCCCGATGTCCGAATCCCAGAGCGGGAAGAGAGAAGGCCTCCAAGACGATGCAACTCGCAAAAAGGGAAGTTTATTGCTGACTCGAGTCAGGGCTCCTGCCGCATCCAACGCAGTGGTGCGGGGTCAGAGAGCCCCAAGCCCAAGCTGTTACACAAATTTATAGGGTGAGCACACGCCATTGGTAGTTGGTTTAAGCAGATAAAGCAATTTCATTGGTCAAAACTTTCGCACACGGGACTTTCCCCGGGGGTTTCCACCCCGTTCCTAATTGGCAAACAGCGGTCAGTGTTAAGCTGATTGATTGTATCCAGGTGGCCTGATAATCTTGCCACCCAGAAGTAGGAAGGCCTACTCCTAATCTAAGCTGCCTGCCATGGCATTACTTCTGCTCGCCTCACAAGCACCACCTGGAGACATCCACATAGAAGGAAAAAAGAAACATGGGAGGGGAAGGAGGACAGCAGGAAGTCTAAATCAATCTTCCTGCTTGAAGCAGCCATTTCTGGGATGCACTGGTTTGCTGTCTGTGAGGATCTACAGCCCAGAGTCAGGAAAAGCACAGCAAGCATGACATCACTTGCTTAAGAGCCGTGTCCCTAACCTGTTAGTTTCGTGTGTCCCCTTAAAAGGTGAACACATGTACTCCAGCGGTCTCCTAAGGGTCTCCCTTAGCTCCCACCTGAGGCTCACCAGCAGGAAAAGGATCCAAGAACTGGGAAGGGAGCGGGTGTCGCTGTGGGGAAGGGGTCTACGCAGGAGGGCTGCCAGGCCTGGCAGGGAAGAGCAGTGCCAGGAGATGCCCCACTCCAGTCCCAGGGTCAGAGCCCAGGAGGTAAAGTAAAGCACGCTGGACCGACAAGCTGGGAAGGGACCTGCGGCACAGAGGGCACCCTGGTGGCAGGAGCAGACACGTGGCAGGGGGCAGGCCTGGCGTCCATTGACGCCAGAAGGAACCGCACTGGCGGCCAAAACCAGGATGGGCTTGGTGAGCTGGGGTTCGCCTGCTTTCCTCCCCAAGAAGCTTCCAAAGCAGAGCTGGCTGCCCAGCACAGCAGGCCTCCTAAACAACACGAGGAGAGGCCGAGGTTCCCCCTTCCCTTGCAGGAGAAGGGTTTCTCAACTTTATCTTCAAGGCAAGGAGGGCTATAATTATTTAGCATTAATCAGGTCGATTCTCCAGGTAAGATACTGGAGTGGGTTGCCATGACCTCCTCCAGGGGATCTTCCCAACCCAGGGATTGAACCCAGGTCTCCTGCATTGCAGGCAGGTTCTTTACCATCTGAGCTACCAGAGAAACCTATATTTATTTTATATTTATTTTATGCCCCTGGGAAGATTTCATAGTGAAGTTTCTTTTAATCTAGGGAAGAGTTTCCCCCAGAAAGGTGGGACCGTGGCCACTTTCTCCCACAAATATTCTCTTTTCTTGCTGTCCGTCAGCCATCCACTTACCGCGTGAGAGCCATGGGATCTTGGAGATGTAGAAGCAGCAGCATTTTCCTCTTAAATCACAGCCCTGTGGGCCAAGCAACCCAGGCTGACAAAGTCCAGAGGGATGGGGTGATTGAGGAATTGGCCAAGCTGCTCAAAGGGAATTGAACGTGAGCACTTGCGGTCACCACCACTCCCCACCAAGGTGCACCTGGCATTCACAACTGTATCCTTCCCAGCCCTTCCCAGCCTGGCACTGGGGAAACCACCCATAATGTACTTCAGGACCCCTTATGTTGGAACAAGGTGGGAGAGAGACTGAGGGCATGAATGCGAGGAAGCAGCCCCGAGCTCCCTGTTTGATCTCATTGGAAAGTGATGGCAGGGTGGGGGAGGGCCGGGGAGGGGCTGGATGAGCTGGGCATGCCTGCACCCCAACATCTGTCTCCTCTCCCTCTCAACCGTCTCCCTCACTCCTCTCTGCCCACGCTCACCCCTACAACTCCCGACACCCAGAATGTCTGAGCATCTTCCCGCTCCCCAGGAAGGACGGCTTCCTGACCATCCAGCCTGAAACAGATCAGGCACAGGGGCCACCCACGGCCCGAGAAGCCGTCAGCAGGAAGGCGATGGAGGGCTGGGCCTGGCTTGGCAAACCCAGGGCTCCGCACACCCCTGGGCACGTGACCAGCATCTCAGCATTTCCTCACCTGGGAGCCCGCCTCGCTGAGGGAGGAAACACATAAATCAAACCATTAAGGGGCACGGATGAGCTAATTAGCTGGCAAAGCGCTGGGCAAGGGCTCGGCAGTGTTGTTATTTTTAGTCAGGGCTTTTGAATCAGGACACAAGGCATCATTAACTGCTGCTGTGTCAGCTTTAACAAGGTACTCGTTTAAGTCCAAGGATGCGCTCTAGCACCTGCCCTAGGTCAAGTTTCCATGGGCATGAGCCACATGGGTCCCCAGAGGAAACGGGCAGCAGGCCAGGAAGGGGCGGGAGCCAAGGTCTCAAAAACTGTTCAAACACGCCCAGTTACCTCTGGACCCTGAGCCTGCCCTTGCCCCCTGGCTCTTGGTAGCAAAACTATTCAAAAGACGTGTCCACATACATACCTCTAGGTTCTTACTCTCCATTCATTCACTCCATTCTATCCAGTCCACCTGCTGGAGGTCACCAATGACTTCCCACTGAAAATGGCCAACTGACCCCTAAAAGTGACAGACTTTATTTTGGGGGGCTCCAAAATTACTGCAGATGGTGATTACAGTCATGAAATTAAAAGATGCTTGTTCCTTGGAAGAAAAGTTACGACCAACCTAGACAACATATTAAAAAGCAGAGACATTACTTTCCCAACAAAGGTCCGTCAAGTCAAAGCTATGGTTTTTTTCTAATAGTCATGTATGAATGTGAGAGTTGGACTATAAAGAAAGCTGAGTGGTGAAGAATTGATGGTTTTGAACTGTGGTGTTGGAGAAGACTCTTGAGAGTCCCTTGGACTGCAAGGAGATCCAACCAGTCCATCCTAGAGGAAATCAGTCCTGAATTGGAAGGACTGATGCTGAAGCTCAAACTCCAATATTTTGGCCACCTAAAGAATTGACTCTTTGGAAAAGACCCTGATGCTGGGAAAGATTGAAGGCAGGAGGGGAAGGGGACAACAGAGGATGAGATGGTTGGATGGCATCACTGACTCAATGGACATGAGTTTGGGGAAACTCTGGGAGTCGGTGATGGGCAGGGAGGCCTGGCATGCTTTGGTCCATGGGGTCGCAAAGAGTCGGACACGACTGAGTGACTGAACTGAATCATCCCGAAACCATTCCCCCCAACCCCTGGTTCTGCTGGAAAATTGTCTTCCGTGAAGCTGGTCCCTGGTGCCAGAAAAGTTAGGGACCACCATCTCCTCTCTTCTCTCACTCTTTTCATCCAATCAGCTCCACCCTCAGAACATACCCAGGACGTGACAACACTCACGCTGCGGCCAGCACACCAGGCCAAAGCCGCCTTGCCTCCCCCCCCAGACCAGCACACGTCCAGAGTGCCTCTCTCTGTGCCCTGTCCTGCACAGTCTCTTTTCAGCCATAACTAGATCATGTAGTTTCATGTTCAAAAGCATCAGATTGGAGAATCCTCGCCTATAAAAAGGCTTTGGTCTATGTCAGCTTTGAAAACTCTTTTTTTTGGCCACGCATGGCATGCGGGATCCCCACCAGGGACTGAACCCACATCCCCTGCAGTGGAAGCTCAGAGCGTTAACCCCTGGACTGCCAGGGAAGTCCTGCTCTGAAAACTCAAACTTGGCATCCCGGGCTCACATTCTTCTCCTCCAACAGTGGGGGATGAAAGCAGGCCGCTGAGGGGATGACACAGGGACATAAAGATCTTTACGTCTCCGCTTGATGTACTACTATTAACAGGACCACAATGCGTGTGGAGACACGTGGGTGCTGGCCAATGATACAAAAGCCACTGAGGTGTCTGAATAAGGATGTGGTCAGAGAGGAAAGAAGCAGGTCCGCAGGGGACCCATCTCCTTTGTGCATGTCTGCTAGAAAGCGAGGCAAGCCGAGAGGGCTGACCTGTTGAAAATGAACTGGAATCCTTACGCGTTTACCATCTGGGAAGTGACTCGGGGTAAGGAAAGTGACCATTGTGTGACACGCTCCGTTGTGTCTGACTCCTTGCGACCCCATGGACCAGAGCCCTCCAGGTTCCTCTGTCCATGGTATTCTCCAGGCAAGAATACTGGAGTGGATAGCCATTCCCTTCTCCAGGGGATCTTCCTGGACCCAGGGATCAAAGCCAAGCCTCCCGCATTGCAGGCAGATTCTTTACTGTCTGAGACACAAGGGAAGTCAAAAAATTCTGCCTGCAATGCAGGAGACACGGGTTCGATCCCTGTGTTGGGAAGACCCCCTGGAGAAGGAAATGGCTACCCACTCCAGTATTTTCACCTAGAGAATCCCATGGACAGAGGAGTTTGATGGGCTACAGTCCATGGGGTTGCAAAGAGTTGGACACGACTGAATGACTAACACTTTGTTTGAGGGGGGTGGGGAGGTAAGGAGCGTGACTAAGGAAATCATGTCTTATTACATGTCAGAGAAATACCTCAGGGAAATCTAACAAACACCACAAGGAAGAGCATCTGTCAATAGCCACAGTTAAAGTGGAAAATACTGTTTCAGTATTTGGAGCTCCACAATAGTTTATTTTTAAGGCTTCATCCCCATCTGTACGCTTTAGTTTTTGCAAGGAAAAGGAGCAGGAAGCAATCTGTAAGAATCTGCATCAAAGCAAGAGAAGACGAGTTTCACTAACGTAGGTCCTTGCTCATTTTACCAGCAAGGACAACAGTGTTATCGTGAAGAGTACCAGAATCGTGGCTTTAACACGCCCCGAACTCAAAACGTGGGCTCCAAGCAAAACAAATTATCACATTTTTAAGAGTCATCCCCACTGGGAAGCAGAAGGAGGCTGATACAAGTACAAATCATTTAGAATGAACAACTTGCCTCTTTATGCAAGAGTTTCTAAATAAAGTAGGGAAATAAAATCTAGCTGTGCCCTTTCACAAGTTGGCAGCGCTCAAGGGCAGAGAGACCTGGATCCAAGTCTATGAGGGCTGGTAATCAGCGTGGGAAAAGTAGGAAACCTGGGCCAACTTTCTTTTATAAAAGCCAGTCTTACCCAAGCCCGGATCCTCTCCATTCCCCTCGTCTTCCTCTGCTGACGTCTTCCAAAGGGCAACTTCTTCTCCCGCTAGGTCTTGGGCAAGCATCGACAGCTGCCCTAGATGTGGCCCTGCCCAGCAAAGAGGGAGGCCATGTCCCTTTGCAGGAGAGCTCAGCCCAGGCCAGGAGTGAAGGTGAAGCAGTGAAGGAGGAACAGTCAAGATGCAAGGCCGGTTGGAGGAAGGGAAGGGAAAGTTCCATCCCGTGACTGGGAGGCAGGAGGGTGGCTTACAGCACATGATGACATTTGGCTCGGGCCGTGAAGGACTGTGAATCTCAGAAATAAACAGGGGCTCCTGAAGAGCCAGGCAGGCAGGCACCAAGTCAAAGGGAGGAAGACCATGGTCAGGGGACAGCGATTGTCTGGCCCCGCTCCTGGGTGGAGAGAGGAGCAGAACAAAGAGGAAGGGAGGGGACTGGAGCAAACCTGGACCTGGGCAGGGAACATCTTGAGTGGCACACTTGAACTTGATTCAGAATCAGAAGACCTTGTCCTCCTAGAGTCGGCTATCCTAACATCACAGTGCAGCTCTCCCCAGAGAGGGAGACTCTGTGACGCCAGAAAACCCCACCTTCTGGCCATACTCTGAACTCAGCCTGACCCCAGCTCAGGGGCACAGGGCTGTTTCTTTGTCAAGACACAAATTTTGGCCACCTAATGAGAAAAGCTGACTCATTGGAAAATACCGTGATGCTGGGAAAGATCGAAGGTGGGAGAAGCGGGTGATAGAGGATGAGATGGTTGGATGGCATCACTGACTCGATGGACATGAGTTTGAGCAAGCTCTGGGAGATGGTGAAGGACAGGGAGGCCTTGTGTGCTGCAGTCCATGGGGTCACAAAGAGTCAGACACAACTGAGAGACTGAATAACAAACTAAGCAAAAATGGCCTCTCTCCTCCCAAGACAGTAAGCCCACCATATTCCAAGAGTCCAACAAATCCTTTGATCTTTTTATGTCTAAGTTTCCGATTTGATGGAAGCCACGGGCCCTCATCCTCATCAGTCACTGCACTTTCACAGAAGTGTGGGCCCCCAGTCACAGACACCCTGCATGGACGGTCTGCCCCGGGAACAGAGTGAGTACGGCCCTGAGTGACTCATCTTCCACCACAACAAACTGCTAGATTATACCCAACACACCTGGGGTACTGGATCAACATAATCAAGTAAAGTAAAAATAATTATTCAGAGATTCTGTTGTGATAGCATTAAGGATGTGTTTGCTATCCTTATAATTGGCATTATGTGCAAGCCAGAGGCAAAAAGCAGTCCCAGAGCGTGGCGTGGTAGAGACAGCCAGGCCCCAGGGGCTGTGACACATGGGTGTGATGTCAGGGCCACCAGGCAGGTCCCCACGCCCTGTTCACCCCCTCTATTCTAGCCCGGACTCTGGGCCCTGTCACTTCCAAACCTGTTGGCAAAGCAGTTCCCTCTCTCACTCAGGTTCCTCCACCAGGATGGGAGGACAAACTGTTAGTCAATTAATCATATTTGACTCTTTGCGACCCCACGGACTGTAGCCCACCAGGTTCCTCTATCCATGGGATTCTCCAGGCAAGAATACAGGAGCAGGTCTGCCATTCCCTCCTCCAGGGGATCTTTCCAACCCAGGGATCAAACCCAGGTCTCCTGCATTGCAGGCAGATTCTTTACCAACTGAACCAGGATGGAAAGATCCGCCTCAATGTCTTGGCTCCAGCAGAAAGCCAATCTTGTTTCCCCAGTCCTGTTTTCTTTGAAACCCTCTTCCCAGAGGAACAGAGATCAAACGGCTCACCTGCACCCCCTCCTACAGACTCTGAGCAATCACCCAACACACCTGCAGTTTCTTCCCTCCACTTCCTCCATCTCCAGCCAGCTCCGTGCAGCCCCTGCTCTGCCTGGGGCTCCCCAGACGCAGCTCTGGACCCTGAACTGGTTCTGCAGCAGCAGCGTTCTCACCTGTGGAAGGAGTTTAAAATGCAGATTTCCTGGAAATTCCCTGGCAGCCTCAAGGTTAGGACTGGCAGCTTTCATGGCTGTGGCCCAGGTTCAATCCCTGGTCAGAGAACTAAGATTGCACAAGCTCCACAGTGCAGCCAAAAAATGAAAAAACGTATCTCTAGGCTCATACACAGTATGGCTTAAAACCTGTGAGTCATCTGTTTCTGAAGCATCCCTGCCAGTTCTGACCAGGGTCAAGTCTCAACACTGGCCAGCCTGTGGATCCTGGCTTTCCCGCTCTGTGCCCTCTGGCCTTGCTACAAAAATGCAGTGTCAACTCCATCCTCAAGGTCTGCTGCACTCATGTCCTGAGAACTTTCCGTGGGCTGGGTACTCTGCTCAGTGCAGAGGGGGTTAGGGAGGGAATTGATGAGAAATTTGTAAGACAGAATCCTTGCAATGGAAGAGCTTGTTGTCAATTACAAACACCAGTTCAGTTCAGTTCAGTTCGGTCGCTCGGTCATGTCTGACTCTTTGCAACCCCATGAACTGAAGCATGCCAAGCCTCCCTGTCCATCACCAACGCCCAGAGTTTACCTAAACTCATGTCCACTGAGTTGGTGATGCCATCTAACCATCTCATCCTCTGTCGTCCCCTTCTCCACCCACCCTTAATCTTTCCAACATCAGGGTCTTTTCCAGTGAGTCAGCTCATCTCATCAGGTGGCCAAAGTATTGGAGTTTCAGTTTCAACATCAGTCCTTCCAATGAACACCCAGGACTGATCTCCTTTAGGATGGACTGGTTGGATCTCCTTGCAGTCCAAGGGACTCTCAAGAGTCTTCCCCAACACCACAGTTCAAAAGCATCAATTCTTCCACCAATAGGCATAAATCACTGCCACACACGGTGAACAGGTCTCCATTAAAATGGTCAGCGAAGTTCCAACAGAGCTTAGTCAGCAAAGGAGAGGCGGCCTGCCTGGAAACCCAAGGGGGCTGCCACACATCCTGCAGAGCTGGTCCTGGACACACTAACCCAGCTGGGGGTGGGGGGGGAGGAGGTCACTCACCAAGCCAGATGACTTCCTCCTATACCATCATTCCTCAGCTGCTGCTGCTGCTAAGTCGCTTCAGTCGTGTCTGACTCTGTGCAATCCCACAGATGGCAGCCCACCAGGCTCCCCCGTCCCTGGGATTCTCCAGGCAAGTACACTGGAGTGGGCTGCCATTTTCTTCTCCAATGCATGAAAGTGAAAAATGAAATTGAAGTCGCCCAGTCGTGTCCGACTCTTAGCAACCCCATGGGCTGCAGCCTACCAGGCTCCTCCGTCCATGGGATTTTCCAGGCAAGAGTACTGGAGTGGGGTGCCATTGCCTTCTGCATCATTTCTCAGGGTTGCAGTCTACTCCATAATCCATAAAATCCATCTCCTGTTACTGAACATTCCGGTTGTTCCTGACTTTATCCCATCCTAAACATATTGTGATCCTACAGAATTAAAAATAAAATTCCACTCAGAAAAATTCCACAACATACAACTGCCTGGTGAGAATACTGGGTTTTAACACTTTTTATTTTCTTAATCTTCATCCTTTTGAAAGGCTAAAATTTGATTATTACTTTCATTTCTATTCCTAAGAATATTAATGAAGACATACTTTTTAAAATATTTATTGCCAATTTTTAATTCTTCCTTTGAGAATTTTCTATCTTTTGATCATTTGTCTAATGCAGTGTTTGTAAAAGAAGCTGATTTCAAATAATGTTTTAATCTTATGAAGATACTGACTTTTCTTTACATACACGCATATGCAATATATATTTAAAATTCTTTTAATTTGTTGTTCACCTTTTATCTTTCAATATAATGTAAGTCTTCTTTTGCAAAGTAATATCTACCAATATTTTGCTTTATGATTTCTGCTTTGGGTGACAGTATCTCATTACTAAACTCTGTTTTAAACTGATGTGTATGTAATTGCTTCTGCTATGTTGTCCTATATTTTATGTTCTATCAGTATATTTTGTAATTAAATACTGATTGAGTCTACTTTTAAGATGCACTATTTTTAGTGCATCAAACATTCTGTCACTGTGTAAGAAGCAGTAGTTGCTCATAGCAATCAATTATCCTACAAATATGAGAAACGTGCTTCTAAGTTATGGATAAGTTCAAATCAAATGTTCCTTGTAGCAGCTTCGACAATTATCATTAAAGAACATGTGCCTACACTAGTCGGTGTAGCAGACATCTTTTTCTCCTGTCATGATGTCTTGTGAAAGGTTTCCACCGTTCGGGTCAAAGTAGTAACCAAGAAAGCACAATGAAACAGAGAAAGAGTTCTTAATTCAGATCTAACCTCATGCCTCCTGGTCATCAGATCTGCCTTTCCTTTGCTTCTTAAAGGAGAATTCGTTTCTTTCCACTCCAAATCCCAGACCTTTAAAATAGCTTTCATGCAGGTCCCCGATGACCATACCTAGACAACACTTGCCTGCCCTATGTGTCAGACTTTTGAGTTCTGCAGCCCCGTCCCCCATTTCCTTGAGATTTAGCCCCATTTGGATTTGGGAATCTGCTCTGGTTTAGCCCCTGGCCCTACCAGTCCTCTTTGAAGGCCCTCTTTGCCCGTTTCCCTTTTTTCTAAGAATTCCTAGCTCAGCTTTCTTTGCTCAACCCCAGCTGTTCTCACAGTGTACTGCCTGGACCCGCAGCACCTCCTGGAGCTTGCTAAGAAATGCAGATCCCCAGGGCCCACCCCAAACCTACTGAATCCGAAATTCTGGAGTTGGAGCCCAAGCACACTGGAGTTTGGAAACCATCACTGTCCATAATCGCATCCAAAGCTCCCAGCCATTTGCTCCAGGCCAACACGCCTTGTGAGCTCTAGCCCCACACTCTAAACCACCTGCAAGACGTCTCCTTCCCTGATGTCTATCAGGGCCGGAATTCCACATGCAGTGCATGCATGTCGTCGCTTCAGTCATGTCTGACTCTTTGCAACCCCATAGACTGCAGCCCCCCAGGCTCCTCTGTCCATGGGATTCTCCAGGCAAGAATACTGGACTGGGTTGCCGTTTCTTTCTCCAGGGGATCTTCCTGACCCAGGGATTGAACCCATGTCTCCTGCATTGGCAGGCGAATTCTTTACCACTAATGCCACCTGAGAAGTGTCACTTAGAAATATCATCATTTATCCCCCACCTGCCTCCATATGAATTGCACATGCGAAGTACCTTTCTCTGTGAATTGCATCTCCAAGCGCCCCACTTCCTTCCAGGCTCTACTCACATTCCCCGCTTCTCATGAGTCCTGCCCATCACCGTTTCTAAAACTGCAGCCTACCACCTACCTGCTCTCTCCCAATCCCCCTTCCCCGACCCACTCTTTATTCCATAGAGCACTTACCACCATCTACATATGTGCCTATTTGTCATATTTACTGTTTATTGTCTGTTCAGAACAGAAGCTCCATATGGGAGGGATCTTTGAACGTTTTGTTCACCAAACGTCCCAAGCATCCAGATTAATACCTGACACACGAGACACTCATTAAATACTCAGATGAATGAATGAATCTGTCCAATTCAGTCCACTTCTGCCAAGTTTTTACTAAGTCAGACAGTACTTTAGCAGAGGATGAGATGGTTGGATGGCATCACTGACTCAATGGACATGAGTTTGAGTAAACTCTAGGAGTTGGTGATGGACAGGGAGGCCTGGCGTGCTGCAGTCTATGGGGTCGCAAAGAGGCGGACACGACTGAGTGACTGAACTGAACTAGTAGTTTGGCCACCTGCTGCAAATAACTGACTCACTGGAAAAGACCCTGATGCTGGGAAAGACTGAAGGCAGGAGGAGAAGGGGACAACAGAGGATGAGATGGCTGGATGGCATCACCAACTTGATGGGCATGAGTTTGAGCAAGCTCCGGGAGTTAGTGATGGATAGGGAAGCCTGGGGTGCTGCAGTCCATGGGGTCACAAAGAGTCGGACATGACTGAGCAACTGAACTAGGTGACTAAGGCATGACTTCATGAGTTTCACAATACACCGCTGAGTGGAAAATGATTACAGAACTTAGCATGATGACCTTATTTGCAATTATGTATGTAGATGCTACACATATGTAGCCACAGAGCAAGGTCTGGGAGGAAAGCCACGAAGATGTTGGAAGTGATTGTCGCTAGTGACCTCAGTCACGCCTCCACCTCGTATATATGCATGGATCTCTACCTATCAGATGCAGATGGAATAGCTGTTATTTCAAGACTCTGAGCTGCTTGCTCTTGTTGTCTCCTCGTGAGAACTCTGCACACTCTTGGTTTTTGTAGCATCATCTTTCTTGGTCCTCTTCCTTTTTCCCTAGTTTTTATTCCTTTGTTTCGCTCTCCCTCTGACCTTTACCCACCCTCATCACCTGCCCACTCACTACTGCAGCCTCCAAGTCTAGTTTTCCTGAGTCTTCAACCCATTCCATACACCCTTCCTGGAAAAGCCCATCCACTCTCTCCAGGGAAAGGCCAGGCACCCTCCTAGACTTATGCCACCCAGATGGGTCACTGGGGACTGCTGGGCCGCAGCCCTGCATGTCATCTACCCAGCTGTGCATTTCTACTTGGCCTCTCAAACCCACAAGCACTTGAGAAAAACATCACTGAGACGAAAATGATCATGTTCAGTGTTCTCCTAACTATTCTTGCTTGATCATTCTTCCCAATGTACTTTATAATTAACTAGCCTAATTCTGGGGGGTGGGGAACTGTGGGTATTTTTATTCCAATCACATTACGTGCATAAATTAATATGTAAAATTCGAATCTTTTACGTTGTTGAGTTTTCTACCCAAGCACATGTATGTCTTTCCATTTTTTCAAGTTCTACCTTGTATTTTTCAAGAGAGTCTTATAGCCTTCTTTAAGCAGGTTTAAGGCTTTTCTTACGTTTATTCTAGCTATTTTATTTTTCCCTTCCCTTATTTTATGCATTAACTTCATGACTGGTCATTTCTCTAAGCTCTCTTTTTTAATAGCCTTTTCATCATTTACTTGGGTTTTCTGGATAAATTTAAAAATAGGGATAGTTTTAGTTTTTCTTTCCAATACCAATGCCTTTTATTGCTTTCCCTTGTCAAATGCAGGAGTTCATAATCCCAACATATTGTTAAATTATAGTGAAAATAGTGAGCATATTTTCTTCATTTAATGAGAAATCCTCAAGTGGTTTCTGACTAAGTAAAGTGCTAGTTTGGGAACATAAAATATGTGTGTGTTTATTTTTGGCATATTAGGAAAGTACCCATCATCTTATTTTATTGAGTGGGTTTTGCCTTTTGTCAAAAGCTTTGTTTTTGCTTTTTTCTTTTTGCATCTTTGGAGATGGCTTTTAAAGTTTTTATCCTTATCTCTGTTAGTATGATGAATTATATTAATGGGTCTCCTGATATTTATCCAACTTTTCTGTATTTGCTTTCTATTCAGTTCAGTTCAGTCGCTCAGTCATGTCTGACTCTTTGCGACCCTATAGACTGCAACATGCCAGGCCTCCCTGTCCATCACCAACTCCTGGAGTTTACTCAGATTCATGTCCACTGAGTCAGTGATGCCATCCAACCATCTCATCCTCTGTCGTCCCCTTCTCCTCTCACCTTCAATCTTTCCCAGCATCAGGGTCTTTTCAAATGAGTCAGCTCTTCTCATCAGGTCACCAAAGTATTGGAGTTTCAGCTTCAACATCAGTCCTTCCAATGAACATTCAGGACTGATTTCCTTTAGGATGGACTGGTTGGATTGCTGCATAACAAATCATCCCAAAACTGAATGGCTTAGAATAACAATAAACATGTATTTTCTCACATTGTTTCAAAGGATCAGGAATTTGGGAACAGGTTGTCTGGGTTAACTAGACATTGGCCAACAACAACTATTAACATCACACACACACACACACACACACACACACACACACAGGCAACTGGATGTTATGTGTCTTCTGATGGAAGAACATGCCATCACCTATAAAGTATTCTTGTTTAAAAAATAATTAAACTCAGATTTGATCAAGTCTTGACCCAACTACCAATTAATTTATGAAAATACAAGAGGGTAGGAGAGCATGTAAAATTCATCATAGGGAAGCAGTCAGTACAATCCAGACCACAGGAGCTTCTATGTGACAAATAACCTAATTTCCCAACGTGTAAATTATAAAAGAGAGAGAAGGGGCTTTAAGATAAAAACAGATTTAAGAGGCACAGTATTCAGTCACAATAATTGTATCTTATGTGGATCCTGATTCAAAGAAATAATAAGAAAAAATTATGAGACAATTAGAAATGTGATCACTGGCTGACAACCTGATCATATTAAGAAATCATTGTTAATTTTTTTTGTTGTATTAATGGTACTTTGAAAGTTCATTTAAAAAATTCCTCATCAAAAAAAAAATTCCTCATCTTTTAGAGAAACGTCCTGAGCTATTAATGGATGATGGAATATGATGTCTGGTATTTATTTCAAAATAGTATGTGAATGGGTGGTGGACGGGGTACAGATGATGCTATGTTGGCCATGACTGGTCATTGTTGTAGTTGAGTATTGTGTACATTGGGTTTCATTAACCTGCTCTGTGGTTTTTGTATATATTTTATATTTTACCATATACATAGCTTCTTAATCATCTGAACACATCATTTTCTCCCATTCTGAGCTGTTCCTTTTCTTGAAAACCTTGTTTCAGTTAATAAGTAAGACCTTCTACACAAGGGCCTCAACCAGAAGTCAAACACAGCCAATTCTCCCTCCTCCTCACCACATCACAATGTCCATGAAGTCCTGTGTCCTGAGGTTTTTTTAATCTCCTATTTTTTCTATTAAGATGAAATTCACATAACATAGAGTTAACCATTTTGAAGTGTGCCATTCAGGGGCATTCGGTGCACTCACAAAAGTCATGCAGCCACCATGCTCTTTAGCTTCTAAGCTTTTTCACCAAACCAGAAAACTCTGTACCAGTTTCCCATCCTCCCATCCCCTGGTAATGTGTTCCTTCTCTCCCTGGATTTGCCTATTCTGAAGATAACATACAAAAAGAATCACGCAGGACTTCCTTAGTGGTCCAGTGGGAAAGACTCTGTGCTTCCACTGCAAGGGGCGATGGTTCCAACCCTGGTCAGGGAACTAAGATCCCACAAGATGCGTGGTGAGGCAGAAACACAAATGAATCATGCAACCTGGGGACTTCAGTGACTGGCTTCCTTCACTGAGTGCAGGGTTTTCAAGGTTCATCCAGATTGCAGTGTGTGTCGGTACTTGTAAATGTTTAGTTATTCCTATTTATTTATTTGGCTGTTCTGGGTCTTCACTGTGGCACAAGGGCCTCTATGTTGCAGGCTTCTCTGGCTGTGGCACTTGAGCTTAGTTGTCATGTGGCACGCGGAATCTTATTTCCCTGACCAGAGGTCGAACCCACGTCGCTTCCATTGCAAGGCAGAGTCTCAACCACTGGATCACCAGGGAAGGCCCTGTAAATGTTTATTAATTGTTCTCTTTCTTTCCAGCTACTTACCAACACTGCTCAACGTCCGGCCTTTCCTCTCTCTTCCCTGGACTGTTTGAGCAGTGATCCTCCTTCCTCCCAACCCAACCTGCCTCCTGCAGCCGAAGTGATCGTGTCTTTTACCATCACATCCCACTACCCACACGAGTCCACCATCCCCAATCCACTCAAATTTATGTCCTCCATTGTTCTTTCTTCACTCTCTTACTTCCCTGATCACGCTCATTCCAATGATTCTAACATTGGCACTCTTTGTAACATTTTTTTTAGTTTCTTTATTTTTTTACTGTAGGATAATTGCTTTACAGAATTTTGTTGTTTTCTGTCAAGCCTCAACATGAATCAACCACAGGTATGCATAGGTATCCCCTCCCTTTTGAACCTCACTCTCATCTCCCGCCCCAACTTTGTCACATTTATCACAGCATGGTTTTCATTAGCCAAACACTAGGAACAACCCAAAAGCTCATCTATAGAGGCAGGGTTGGAGTAATTATATTACATCCGCAGGATGGAATGTAATTATTATGCAGCTGTTAAAAGGAATGAGGCTGAAAGAGACTGACATCAGGAGTTTCCTGGTGGGATCTACTACGTAGAACACAGCATCACTTACCCGGTGTTCCTGCCCAAAGCGAATGGCCTGACCCTAGTAACGAGCTGACAATCAGACAAACTCAGATTGAGGGACATTCTGCCGAACAGCTGGCCTGTCTGTTTCGTCTCAGTGTCATGAAACATGGAGACGGATGAGCCACAGTCACAGGTTAAAAAGTTCAAAGAGACCTGACAAGCAAACAAAATGCGTGACCTGGATAGGATCCTGAATCAGGAAAAATAATAAATTGCAATTAAGGACATGATGAAGACAACTGATGAGATTTTATTATGGAGTGTATATTAGACAGTATGGATATTGTATGTATACTAAATTCCCTGAAAATGACATGTACCCTGCGTGGGTAAAGGAATATCCTTGTTTTCGAGATACACACGGAAGACTTCAGTGGTAAAAGATGATGATGTCCCTGACTCACTCCCAAATGACTCTGTAATAAGAACAATCATTACAGGACTTCCCTGGTGGTGCAGTAGGTAGGAATCCACCTGCCAATACAAGGGACATGGGTCCAATCCCTGGTCCGAGAAGACCCACATGCTGTGGCGCAATTAAAGCCCCCATGCCAAATTCAGACTGAAATTGAAGAAAGTGGAGAAAGCCACTAGACCATTAAGGTATGACCTAAATCAAATCCCTTATGATTATACAGTGGAAGTGAGAAATAGATTTATGGGACTAGATCTGACAGACAGAGTGCCTGATGAACTATGGACAGAGAGGTTCATGACACTGTACAGGAGACAGGGATCAAGACCATCCCCATGGAAAAGAAGTGCATAAAAGCAAAATGGCTGTCTGAGGAGGCCTTACAAATAGCTGTGAAAAGAAGGGAAGCGAAAAGCAAAGGAGAAAAGGAAAGATATTCCCATGTGAATGCAGAGTTCCAAACAACAGCAAGGAGAGATAAGAAAGCCTCCCTCAGTGATCAGTGCAAAGAAATAAAGGAAAACAATAGAATGAGAAAGACCAGAGATCTCTTCAAGAAAATTAGAGATACCAAGGGAACATTTCATGCAAAGATGGGCTCAATAAAGGACAGAAATGGCACGGACCTAAAAGAAGCAGAAGATATTAAGAAGAGGTGGCAAGAATGCACAGAAGAACTGTACAAAAAAGATCTTCATGACCCAGATAATCACGATGGTGTGATCACTCACCTAGAGCCAGACATCCTGGAATGTGAAGTCAAGTGGGCCTTAGGAAGCATCACTACCAACAAAGCTAGTGGAGGTGATGGAATTCCAGTTGAGCTATTTCAAATCCTGAAAGATGATGCTGTGAAAGTGCTGTACTCAATATGCCAGCAAATTTGGAAAACTCAGCAGTAGCCACAGGGCTGGAAAAGGTCAGTTTTCATTCCAATCCCAAAGAAAGGCAATGCCAAAGAATGTTCAGACTACCGCACAATTGCACTCATCTCACACGCTAGTAAAGTAATGCTTAAAATTCTCCAAGCCAGGGTTCAGCAATACATGAACCGTGAACCTCCAGATGTTCAAGCTAGTTTTAGAAAAGGCAGAGGAACCAGAGATCAAATTGAAAACATCCACTGGATCATCAAAAAAGCAAGAGAATTCCAGAAAAACATCTATTTCTGCTTCATTGACTATGCCAAAGCCTTTGACTGTGTGGATCACAATGAACTGTGGAAATTTCTGAAAGAGATGGGAATGCCAGACCACCTAACCTGCCACTTGAGAAACCTATATGCAGGTCAGGAAACAACAGTTAGAACTGGACATGGAACAACAGACTGGTTCCAAATAGGGAAAGGAGTATGTCAAGGCTGGATATTGTCACCCTGCTTATTTAACTTCAATGCAGAGTACATCATGAGAAATGCTGAGCTGAAGGAAGCACAAGCTGGAATCAAGATTGCTGGGAGAAATATCAATGACCTCAGATACGCAGACGACACCACTCTTATGGCAGAAAGTGAAGAAGAACTAATGAGCTTCTCAATGAAAGTGAAAGAGGAGAGTGAAAAAGTTAGCTTAAAGCTCAACATTCAGAAAACTAAGATCATGGCATCCGGTCCCATCACTTGATGGCAAATAGTTGGGGAGACAGTGGAAACACTGGTTGACTTTATTTTTCTGGGCTCCAAAATCACTGCCGATAGTGATTGCAGCCATGAAATTAAAAGATGCTTACTCCTTGGAAGGAAAGTTATGACCAACCTAGACAGCATATTAAAAAGCAGAGACATTACTTTGTCACAAAGGTCCATCTAGTCAAGGCTATGGTTTTTCCAGTGGTCATGTATGGATGTGAGAGTTGGACTATAAAGAAGGCTGAGCACTGAAGAATTGATGCTTTTGAACTGTGGTGTTGGAGAAGACTCTTGAGAGTCCCTTGGACTGCAAGAAGATCCAACCAGTCCATCCTAAAGGAGATCAGTCCTGGATGTTCATTGGAAGGACTAATGTTGAAACTGAAACTCCAATACTTTGGTCACCTGATGTGAAGGGCTGACTCATTTGAAAAGACCCTGATGCTGGGGAAGATTGAGGGCAGGAGGAGAAGGGGACAACAGAGGATGAGACAGTTGGCTGGCATCAGCAACTCAATGGACGTGGTTTTGGGTAGACTCCGGGAGTTTGTGATGGACAGGGAGGCCTGCTGCGGTTCATGGGGTCGCAAAGAGTCAGACACGACTGAGCAACCGAACTGAACTGAACTGAACTGAACTGAAGCCACGACTACAGAGTCCTCATGGGGCCCCTGCTGAAGCCTGGGCACTTGCAGCCCATGCTCTGCAACAAGAGAAGGCCCCCACAACGAGAAGCCGAGTCACCATGACTAGAGGAAGTTTTCCCACAGCAGCAAAGACCCAGTGCAACCAAAAATGAAGCAATAGTTTTTTTAAAGGAAACATTTTTTTTAAATCATTACATATATAGAAAGACAGAGACAGAGCAAAATACAGCAGAATGTTAACAAAATGGCAAAACTGTAACGGGAATATAGAAATGCATTACCTCATTCTTATAATCTTTCTACAAGTGAAATTTTTCAAAGAAAAAAAATGAAATAAATCACTATCTCATGAAAAGGCATGGAAAGATGTCTCCCTAATAGCTTGTTAAGTTTCAGAACACAGTGATCAACTCAACACAGCACAAAACCCACAAGCTATTCCCAGCAGCTGCTGCCTGGGGGCAGTCCTGGCTCCCACCACGTGTCCTGAGAAATGACATCTTCTCTCATGAGTGTCCCTTTATAGATGATGAATCACATGGTCCTTGAGCTTGATGGATTGATGAGCATAGAGGATTTTACTTCCTCCCAATCTTTAGAGTTTTGTTACTTTTATTGGCAAGGATCCATTACTTTCTACTGAAATATTCTCTTAAAAAGTCTAAACTATTCCTCTTACAAATTCTCTCTAATCTATAGGTGTGGGCTTTAAGTTACTCATCAAAAAGTATTGTAAAAACCTGTAAGATAAGCTCAATAATGATTAGTACAACCTAAAAATTAGAACAGCATGGTGTCATTTTATCAAACAGACTGGCTAAAATTAGGTAAATTTAGGTTTAGCAAAAATAAGAGAAGGAGGGTTGGCCTTCTCACACACTGCTGGTGAGAAAAATAAATTATCTCAGCCTTTTGGAGAGTATTTTGTAACACTTATTATAATGGAGACTGCACCACAGTGCATCAATCTAACTTTTAGATTGATATCCTCGAGAAACTCTATATACAGAGAGAGAAGCTCCAGTGTTCATTGCAGCTTTGTCTGCAACAGAGGAAACTGAAAGTCAACAACCACCAGTAGGGGAATGGGCAAATAAAATAAATGTAGACATACAAGTTTTGGCTGTTAGAAGAAATGCACCAGGACTTCCTGGTGGTCCAGTGGTTAAGACTCCAAGCTTCCACGACAGTGGACATGGATTCAATTCTTGGTCAGGAAACTAAGACCCCACATGCCACACAATGCAGCCAAAAATTTAAAAAATAAAAAAATTTAAGAAATGTTAAAAGAGATGCACTAAACCCATACAAGACAACTTGCAAAGATTCAAAAACTTAAAACCAAGTCAAGAAAGACAAGATACAGAATAATATGTGCCACTTATATATAAAGTTTTTTAAAAACAATACTATATACATATTTGTATACAAATATATATTTATATTATTTTTAAGTGGAACACAAGGATATGTAACAACCTCGCGAGAGAGACTGTTTTTGTTGCTGTCGCTCAGTCATGTCCGACTCTTTGCGACCCCATGGACTGCACCACGCCAGGCTTCCCAGTCCTTCACCATCTCCCGGAATTTGCTCAAACTCATGTCCATTGAGTCGGTGATGCCACCCAACCATCTCATCCTCTGTCATCCCCTTCTCCTGTCCTCAATCTTTCTCATCATCAGGGTCTTTTCCAATGAGTCGGCTCTTTGCATCAGGTGGCCAAAGTATTGGAGCTTCAGCTTCAGCACCAGTCTTTCCAATGAATATTCAGGGTTGATTTCCTTTAGGATTGACCAGTTTGATATCCTTGTTGTTCAAGGGACTCTTCCAGGCATCTTCTCCAGCACCACAGTTCAAAAACATCAGTTCTTGGGCTTTAGGCCTTCTTTATGGTCCAGCTCTCGCATCTGTACTTGACTACTGGAAAAGCAATAGCTTTGACTATACGGACCTTTGTCAGCAAAGACATGTCTCTGAGTTTTAATACACTGTCTAGGTTTGTCATAACTTTTGGTTGGCTTTGAGAAAAGAAAAAGATGTAGAATTATAGTGAGGAGAGGACCAGTCTGACAGGTACAAGATAATGGCTTCAATTTTAAATTAAAAATTGACGGGGGAAATCTGTCAAAATATTAACAGTTGTTACTTCTTGGTGGTACAAAAATAAGTAAATATTTCCAAATTTTTCTCTCTTTCAAAACAAATATGAAGATTTTAAAGTATATGAAAGAATAAGTATGTTCATAATATTCTTTCATCATCCAGAGGTTGGGGTCCTTGACAACATAAAATAAAGCTCGTGCCCCCAAAATAGCCAAATCAATAGCTTGACTGCAACTTGACTCTAAGGAATAAAATATAACCAGAACGTTGAAGGGTCTAAACAGAGCAGCACACAGGCATGTGGATCAAAACCAGCCAGAGATACAACCCACACGTGGGACAGATTCAATCTGCAATTTTACACCTGCCAACATGTTCTGGGGAGAAATCATGGCAGCCACTCTCAAATGCATCTCTTTTCTTTTTTTGCAATTTCCTCTTGAAGTTAGTGAATAATGAAGTGGGAAGGGAGGACTAAGCCTTTTCTTTGTGATATAAAAGCAAATCTACTTATTTCAAAATGTGAAGGTCAAGATCCAAAAGAAATCTCATACCTGCAGTACATCAAAGCTCTCGGTATACTCAGCACACACGAGGCAGCAGTTCTCAAGTAGCATGCATCAGAATCACCTGGGAAACTCACTAAAAATTCAAATTCCTAGGCACCACACTCAGCAATTTTGGCCCAACAGGGATGAGGTGGGGCTGAGCACTCTGTGTCTTTAGCAAATGCTTCAGATACATACAGTCAGTAGAACACAGTTTGATGAAGAATTTTATTTATTTTATATTTTTATTTTTAGTTGCACTGGGTCTTCATTTCTGTGTGGGGGCTTTCTCTAGTTGCAGCGAGTAGAGGCTACTCTTCATTGCAGTACGTGGGCTTCTCATTGCAGTGGCTTTTTCTGTTGTGGAGAACAGGCTCAGTAATTGTGGCTCTCGAAATCTAGCCCAGGCTCAGGAGTTGCAGCTCATGGGTGCAGTTGCTCTGCAGCATGTGGAATCTTACTGGACCAAGGACTGAACCCATGTCCCCTGAATTGGCAGGCAAAATCCTACCTATTGCACCACCAGGAAATTCAAAACAGAATCTTAAAAAACTACTGATTAGGGGATTGGTACTTTCCACTCAATAACAACTTTGGTTGTGTTGGTTGGTTGGTGGCTTGGTTAATTGGTTGGTGGGTGGGTTGGTTGGTTGGTGTTGGTTGGTTCTTGATTGGTTGGTAGGTGGTTAGCTGATTGGTTAGTGATTGGCTGGTTGGCTGGTTGGTCGGTTGGTTCTTGATTGCTTGGTTGGTTCTTGATTGGTTGGTAGGTGGTTAGTTGATTGGTTAGTGATTGGCTGGTTGGCTGGTTGGTTGGTGTTGGTTGGTTCTTCATTGCTTTGTAGGTGGTTAGTTGATTGGTTAGTGGTTAGCTGGTTGGTTGGCTGGTTGGTGGCTGGTTGGTTCTCAGTTAGTTGGTTGGTTCTTAATTGGTTGGTAGGTGGTTAGTTGATTGGTTAGTGGTTGGTTGGATGCTTGGTTGGTTGTTATGTTGGTTGGTTGACTAGACTGTTTTCTCAAAACTAAGGACAGAATTTCTGCCCATTCTCTCCCATTTGGCTCCTGTTCTTCACATAAGAAATCTGCAGTTTTTGATATTCATCCCACCCTTGTCTTTCACATCAGATTAAGTTTTGGGTGGTTAACACAGGAGGAGCACTCTGGAGTCAAATATTTTCTCAAATCCATCTGTTCTAGAAACCTGTACTGAGCTATCTTAGGACCAAAAATAAGCCTAGTGCTTCAGTCTTTGCCTTGGTTGTGATAGTTCTCATAACTTGCTAGAAAGCTGATGAGTGTAATTGCAGGATAAAGCATACTTCTTAGGTAAAGTCACTGTGATGTGCCAAAGTGTCCCCACATTTGGTCAAACATTCTGAATGTGCCTGTGTTTCTGGACAAGATTAACATTTGAATCAGTAAACTGCGTAAAGCAATTGCCCTTTTTAATGTGGGTGAATCCTATAATCAGTTAAAAGCCTGAACAGAACAAAAGTCTGACCCTTCCATGAGTAAGGGGAGATTCCTGCCACCTGACTGGCTTTGAGTTGGGACACTGAGTTTTTCCTGCCTTTGAACTCGAACTGAAACATTGGCTTTTCATGGGTCTCCAGTTTGTCAGGCTTGGGACCAGAACCACACCATCAGTTTTGCTGGGTTTCCAGCTTGCCCATGGCAGATTTGGGGGCTTCTCAGCCTCCACCACATGTAAGCTGATTTCTTGTGATAAATTTCTTTATATGTATATAAATGCAATACAGGCATGCACACACGCATACACACATGCACACACAAACACACACACATAATCTCTTGGTCTATTTCTTTGGAGAACTCTAACTGATACAAGGAGCAATAGGAAGTGAATACACTCATTTCACAAAAAGAGACAGGTGGTCCAGAGGAGTGCAGTGAACTTAACAAAGCTCACATCACCTGTGTCAGGACCGGGACTCACCCGGTCTCCTCCAACACACGACATGCTCGGTCACCACGCCATGCCGCTGTCACGCTGGCCTGCTCATTCACCTTGCCAGAGAATAATGACGGGGAAGGATGAACTAAAGGGGCCGACAGACCCAGGGAGAGCGTGTCGAGTTCTTTAATGGCACAAGGTTCCCCACGCATGGAGATGCGCTGATGCTCCAGGTGCCCGTGGCTTCTCACACTTGGCAGAACCCTCCCTCCTTGTGGGTGGTGTCAGCCACGGGCACAGCAGTTCTGAGACTTCTGGAGAGCACACGCCAGCTCCCCTCCTGTCGCATGTCAACACCTGGTCCTTGCGTTCTCTGCTATTGAGTGAATCTGTGACATCCTTCTGCTGTTCAATTACCGCTTGACAGGAACTCGCATGCACTCAGCTGTTTAGTTGATAAAGAAAAGGGCCTCACGTCTTGACGAGGAACTGGAACTCTACCACGTGGGTCTCTATAAGACACATTGTGTTAAAGTCAGGAAGAAGACCAGCACCCAGAGTTGCTGTCCCGAGATCTACATCCTGCCACGTGCCAAGGGAAGTCCCTAGGCCCCCCACGATGAGGACCAGCTAGCATTTGTCCTCCGAGGGTGTGGGCTGCAAGAACACACAGCTGATGGATGAATCCCATGGCCAGGGTTGGACACCTGCCTAAATGGACTAACCGGTGCTGGCTCTAGAGCAGAGGGTACTCATATCATTTCAAATCAGGCCAAAGGAGAAGTGACAGGTCCCAAAGAGGAGCTACAGCTCAGGAGAAAGCTGAGCATCTGCCCCAGGGAAAGGGATGGTGGAAGGGACCCGGCCAGGCTGAGTGCTGGGCTGGCACCAGCCAGAGTAATCGGAGAAGGCACTGCTTTCCTGTTGGGCTTGGGGCTAGATCGAGTTCTTCAGAAGGAGAAGAATTTTCAGCTGGGTAAACAATTGGGATGTTGACTCACGGGAAGAATCATTCAACTTGGAGATAAAGAATCTGCCAAGTAAGGCAACTTTGTGAACACATTACCTGAACTGTCCAGGTTTCGATTTCATCATCTGTGAAATGGGCTCACGGCGCTTGTCCACATTGTGGTTGTCCAAATGAAATAAGAGTGCTTGTGTAAACTGTCGTAGCATTGTATTCACCAGTGCTAAGATCTAATTGTCTGTAATTGTCACAGACATAGAGAACAGACTTGTAGTTGCCCAGCGGGGTGTGGGAGAGGGTGGGAGAGGGAGGGAAGGATTGGAAATTGGGGATTAGCAGAGGCAAACTATAAAATATATAGTTATATATAGGATGGATAAACAAGTTCCTACGATAGAGCACAAGGAACTATATGCAATATCCTGTGATAAACCATACTGGAAATGAATAGGAAAAAGAATATAAATGTGTGTGATTGAGTTACTCTGTTGTACGACATAAAGTAACACAACATTGTAAATCAATTATGTGTGCATGCATGCTAAGTCTTTTCAGTCTTGTCCAACTCCTTGCAGCCCCATGGATGGTAACACACCAGGCTCCTCTGTCCATGAGATTGTCCAGGCAGGAATACTGGAGTGGGTTGTCTTACCCTTCTCCAGGGGATCTTCCCGACGCAGGGATTGAACCAGTGTCTCCTTGTGGCTCCTGCATTGCAGGCAGATTCTTTACCAGGGAAGCCCCAAATCAACTATGTGTGGGTGCTAGGTGGCTTCGGTTGTGTCTGACTCTTTGCAACCCCATGGACCGTAGCCCACCAAGCTCCTCTGTCCATGGGGTTCCCCGGGCAAGAATACTGGACAGGGTTGCCATTTCCTCCTCCAGGGGATCTTCCCAACCCAGAGATCGAATCTGTGTCTCTTAAGTCTCCTGCATTGGCAGGCGGGTTCTTTATGGCAGGTGAGTTCTTTACCATTATACATCAGTAATTCTTTTTTTTTTTTTTTTTTTAAGATTTATTTGTCTGACCCATGGTAGAGTTTTTTGGAAGAGTTTTTTCATTCCTAACTTTTACTTTGTTATTGAATCCTATGGTCACCCTAGGAGGAGGATATCCTGGTTTCTGGTTATGGTGGAAGCTTCCCAGGGAACTTTGGGAAGACATCCATGTGAACTCGGGTCCCCACCAGGACACAACCAGTGCTGGGGACCCCTGTGCCCGCTCTGCTATCATCCCTCACTACCTGCCCTTTCCCGCCTCCACCTCCTCCCTGGGGAAGGGAGAGAGGACATCAGCCCCCACCCCAGCGATACCCACGCACAGAGGGGTGTTTGTGCCCGGTCACGGCGGGGCATGACTAACGTGGCAATCGGGGCCCTGGATGTGGGTTCACCCTCTCCCAGCCTCTTCCCTTGCCCCCTCTAGGCCGGAGACGACCCAAGCGGCTTCCTCTGCTTTCCCAGCCTTTGTCCCAGGCCTGGCGGAAGAGAGCCTTCCCGAGCTCCCCACCGTCTTGGAATCTGTAATGAAGTCACCAGCCTGCAGAAGAAAAGGCCTCTGTCTCTATGGCTGGTGGGGCTCGATGCCGGGATGTGCGTGATGCAGCTCAGATCCCCAGAAATAAAGCAGAGACTGTTAAGGGCATGTCATCTGGCCTGGCAGCCCTGAACGGGGACATTGCGTTTCTACCCTGTGAGTCCCCCTCTGCCCTCTGAAAGCCTCTGTGGCTGTCTGACCACATGATGGCTGTTGATTTTCTGCCAGGCTGATATGTGCCACCCAGACAGAAGAGCCCTGGTCTGTCCTTCCCCTGCTCCCAGGGCCGTGCAAACCACGCAGTGTCTGCCGTGTGCAGAGGGGCTCCTGGAGGCTATCTGGGCCCACGGTGACTCTCAGGCCAGGACCAGGTGATGTGCCCTCACTTGCAGCAAAGGCCAGAGGGGTCACCTTGTCTTGGTTCCTGAGGATGGGGCTGCAGGAGCTGCAGGTATCAAGCTGGAGTGATAGCCATCATGAAAACCAGTGAGGCGAGGAGTCAGGGGCCAGGGCCGTGTGCAGCATGGGGCCAGACCAGAGCCATCTGATTAGCATAGAGCAGATGGCAGATCCCGGGGGGGCAAGGGTGACCAAGAATCTACAGGCCAGATGGAGGCCAACTCCCATAGCACTTGGCAAGGAGAGGAAGCACGTGAGCCATGGACAGTGAGTCTTGCTAAATTCCTAAAGTGGAACATCGGCCACATCTGTACGAATCGCAGAACGAGGCTGTTCATTCAGAATCCTGGTTGCCACCCCAAACCAATCCAAAAACAAACCCCAAAGATCTGGCCCAGGGACCTGCATTGTGGAAGGGTTCTCAAGGGGCTGCTTGAGTTCATTAAAATTAAAGTCTACACAGGTCAACAGAGGAGAGTGAAAAAGTTGGTTTAAAACTCAACATTCAAAACCAAAGATCATGGCATCCGGTCCCATCACTTCATGGTAAATAGATGGGAAAACAATGGAAACAGTGACAGACTTTATTTTCTTGGGCTCCAAAATCACTGCAGATGGTGACTGCAGCGGCGAAATTAAAAGACGCTTGCTCTTGGAAGAAAAGCTATGACAAACCTAGACAGCTTTTTAGCAGAGACACTACTTTGCCAACAAAGGTTCGTCTAGTCAAAGCTATGGTTTTTCTAGTAGTCATGCATGGATGTGAGAGTTGGACCATAAACAAGGCTGAAATCTAAAGAATTGATGCTTTTGAGCTGTGGTGTTGGAGAAGACTCTTGAGAGTCCCTTAGACAGCAAGTAGGTCAAACTAGTCCATCATAAAGGAAATCAATCCTGAATATTCTTTGGAAGGACTGATACTGAGGCTAAAGCTCCAATACTTTGGTCACCTGATGCAAAGAACAGGCTCATTGAAAAGCCCCTGATGCTGGGAAAGATTGAAGGCAGGAGGAGAAGGAGATGACAGAGAACGAGATAGTTGGATGGCATCACTGACTCAGTGGACATGAGTTTGAGCAAGCTCCAGGAGATGGTGAAGGACAAGGAAGCCTGGCATGCTGCAGTCCATTGGATCGCAAAGAGTCGGAAATGACTGAGCCACTGAACAACACCACCACAGAGCCAGGACTAGGTCACAGGTTGCTTTTCTGGGAATTGAGGAGAACAAAACCTTATAAATTATTGTTTAAATTATCTTTCTTCTCTCACGTGACTTATTTTGTCCCATTTTACACTCTTTCAACCATCCCCATCAAAGCAACCATGCCAATGGGTTAGTAAATACCTTCTTTAATTTAGATGAGCCTATTGCTTTCTGTAGAAAGGTATTTTTCATTTCTATAAATAGGGTTGCCTTGCATAGATGCTTTTTAAGTTTTCACTCCGCACTTGAGATGCTGCTAAGTGAGCATCTCCTCCATCATTTTTAAGTCCTGCACAGACTCTATGGCTTGTGTGTCTACCATGTTCTTTATCTCAGCTCCCAGTGGTGGGCGCTGCAGTTGGCTTCATCTACGCCATCACACACATACACACACACACACACACACACACACACACACAATTAACTTTATAATTTGCCTTTTACCTTTAGGTTCAAGTGGAGTCCATCTTTGCTGCGTGGTATTCTGGTTTCGTCTTTCTCCATTTCATTGGCCAGTTTTCCCAGGACCTTCAGAGCAGCCTGTCTTTCCCCAGTGGTGAATGGTGCCACATTCATTATATATTAGATCTGCACATATAGCTACACCTGTCTCTGAGCTCCTTATTTCCTTCCTTTAGTCCATTCTGTTCCTTCAGTCTGTCTGTCTGTTTTGGCACCAAATCCACACTGTTTTAACCAACCAGCCTCTTGTGAAGGCCCTCGGGCCCCATCTTCGTAGAAGCCTCTCTCAGCCTTGAGATACAATCCTCTGATCCCTGGAAAGTTCATTCTCTTCTCCACCTATGCCTCTATCACTGTGTGCATGGGAGGTTCTGTAGGACTTTATTTTTACCATTCATTTTTTATTTAATTGGCTGCACTGGGTCTTAGTTGCAGCACAGGAACTCTTAGTTACAGCATGCCAACTCTGACTTGCAGCACTTGGGATCTAGTTCCCTGAACAGGGATCAAACCCAGGCCTCCTGCATTGGGAGTGCAGTCTTAGCCACTGGGCCACCAGGGAAGTCCCTACTGTAGGACTTTGACCACCGTGTTGCTCTCCAGTTTTCTAGTTAACCCAAAAACCAAGGCGAAACAGCTGAGAGTTTATGGTTTTGTTGTTGTTCAGTTGCTCAGTCGTGTCTGACTCTTTGTGACCCTGTGAACTGCAGCACACCATCCTATCCTTCCTATCCTTCCACACTTCCCTGTCCTCCACCATCTCCCAGAGTGTGTTCAAACTCATGTCCGTTGAGTCGGTGATGCCATCCAACCATCTCGTCCTCTGTCATCCCCTTCTCCTCCGACCTTCAATCTTTCCCAACATCAGGGTCTTTTCTAATGCATCGGCTCTTCCCATCAGGTGGCCAAAGTATTGGAGCTTCAGCTTCAGCATCAGTCCTTCCAATTCTAGTTTATGGTCAGGCCCTTTGACTAGGCTAACTATTTTAAAAAGCCAAATCTCCTTTCAAATAGACAGGGTCCAAAGTCAGTTTTTAGGGCTTCTCTAAAGCGTTATTTTAAGAATTAGTGTCTGGAAATGGCAGCTCTGGTTTCATCATCACAAACATCCATGCCCCCCATCCACCTGGGTGCATGGGTATCCCCAAGTTCAGTATAATACACCACCCCTCAAAGCCTCTAGCTTATAAAAAAAAATACTGCACTCTACAATTGTCTAACACTCTAAAATTTTGAAAGAGCATTTACTTATTGCACTAGAACCTTAGAGCTTCCTGATGAAGTGCTCAAGGCCCCTTGCTGTTAGCTTCATTTTAAAAGTGAAGAGGGACTTCCCTGGAAGCCAAGTGGTTAGAACTCTGTGCTTTCACTGCAGAGGCCGCAGGTTTGATCCCTGGTTGCGGAACAAAGATCTTGAAAGTCATGCAGTGAAGCCAAAAAAAATTTTTTAATTAAACACACACACACACCTGAAAGTGGAGAACCTGAGTGACGGACAGAACTTGGGAAAGGCCCTTGGCTTTTCTGACTACACTGTGTAACCGCATTAGTCGCCTAGGGCTGCTATAACAAAACAGCACAGGTTGTGTGGCTGAAATCACAAAATGTATTTCTTGTAGTTCTAGAGGCTGGACATCCCAGATTCAGGTGCAGTGGGGCTGAGTTCCTGATGAGAGCACTCTTCCTGACTTACGATTGGCCACGTTCTCTGAAAAGCGTTTCTTCTGAGAGTGCAAGGAGAGAGAGCACACACGTGTGCACTCTGGTGTCTCTTCTTACAAGGGACACAAATGCTGGACCAGGATCCACCCGTGTGACCTCATTCGACCTAAATTACCTTCTAAAGAGTCTATCTCCAAATATAGTCACCCTGGGAGTTGGGGCCTCAAGATAGGAATTTGGGTGGAGATGCCATTCAGTCCATAGCGCTGCTGTAACAAGTCACTACAAACTCTAGCAGCTTTAGACAACACACACCTACTACCTCGCAGTTCTGGAGGCCAAGTGTAAATCAGCAGGGCTGTGATCTTTCTGGAGGCATCACGGAGGAATCCACTTCCTCGCCTTTTCCAGTTCTGGGATCTGCCTGTGTTCCATGGTTCAGGCTTCTCTCTCTCATGTCATTCCAGCCCCTCGTTCCATCATCACATCTCCTATCACTCTGAGCCCCTGCCTCCGTCATGCAAGAACCCCATGATCGCACTGAGCCCACTCAGATAATCCAGGATAATAATGCTCCCAGGTCCTTAACTTGATCACAGTGGTCAAGTCCCTTTTGCCGGGTAAGGTGACACAGTCACAGCTACGAAGGATTAGGGAGTGGACCTCTTTGGGGACCTCTTATTCATTCTCCCCAGTTCATTCAACTCCTCTGGACCACAGATCTCTCTTCTGTAAAATCAGGAAGTGGAATGAGATTTCTAAGACCTTCACAGACCATCTCCTGCTGGGCTTATGGACAGCCATGTGCAGGCTGGCGTGTGCACGTCATCTACCTGCTGAGCTTTCCTAGCATAGGGTACCAATCGGGTCACCTCTCTGATAAGTCATAGTGAATTTCTTTGGACAGTCTTTGTAATTTCTTATTTCTTTTTAATTTTTGTTGGCGTATAGCTGCTTTAGAATGCTATATTAGTTTCTGCTGTACATTGAAGTGAGTCAGCTATATGTATACATATATCCCCCCACTTCTGAACCTCCTTCCCACACCCCATCCCATCCCACCCATCTAAGTTATCACAGAGCACCGAGCACTTGTGCTATACAACAGGCTGCCACTAGCTACTTATTTTACATATTGCTGTTGTTCTTCAGTGGCCCAGTTGTGCCCGGCTCTTTGTGACCCCTTGGACTGCAGCATGCCAGGCCTCCCTGTCCCTCACCATCTCCCAGAGTTTGCCAAGGTTCATGTTCACTGCATCAGTGATGCCGTCCAGCCATCTCATCCTCTGACACCTCTTCTCCTGTCCTCAGTCTTTCCTAGCATCAGGGACTTTTCCAATGAGTCGTCTGTTCACATCAGATGATCAAAATACTGGAGCTTCAGCTTCAGCATGAGTCCTTCCAGTGAATAGCCAATGTTGATTTCCCTTAAGATTGACTGGTTTGATCTCCTTGCTGTCCAAGGAACTTTCAGGAGTCTTCTCCAGAACCACAGTTTGAAGGCATCAATTCTTTGACACTCTGCCTTCTTTATGGTCCAGCTCTCACAGCTCTGCGTGACCCCTGGGAAGACCAGCGCCTTGACATTTTACACTTGGTAGCGTGTATCTGTCAATCCCAGTCTCCCAGTTCACCCCACTCCCTCTCCTCAGCAAGTCCAGAAGTCTTTTCTCTATGTCTGTGTCTCTAGTCCTGACTTGCAGATAGGTGCATCTGAACCACTTTTCTAGATTCCATGTAGTGTCAGTGGCCAGTCCCTCAGTCGTGTCCAATTCTTTGTGACCCCATGGACTGTAGCCTGCCCGGATCCTCTGTCCATGGGATTTTCCAGGCAAGAATACTGGAGCAGGTTGCCATTTACTACTCCAAGGGATCTTCCCGACCCAGGGGTTGAACCCACATCTGTATTGCATCTCCTGTATCGGCAGGCAGATTCTTTACCACTAGTGCCACCTCGGAAGCCTACCAGATTCCACATATATGCGTTAAAATAAGATATTTGTTTTTGTTTTTCTGACTTACTTCATTCTGTATGACAGACCCTAGGCCCATCCACATCTCTACAAATGACCCAATATCATTCCTTTTTATGGCTTAGATTCCATAATAAATATGTACCACAACTTATTTATCCATTCATCTTTGAGGGACCTTTAGGTGACTTCCATGTCCTGGATACTATAGATAAAGCACCCTTATACCAGCACTTTTGCTCATCAGCATTATTTTCCAATTTTAGGGATGCTTCAAATGAATATACTTTGCTTAAATATGAGACAGCATCCCATTTTTGCTAATTTTTCTGCAGGCATTGATTAGAGTACATATGCATTTGTTAAATCATTCCTCAAACATTTGCTCACATTGGTGTGCTAAGCTCTGTGATAGAGCCTATTGCCAAGATGTCCACACCAGTCAGCATGTGAAGGTAAGAAAGACCTGTGTGTGGGGGGGATTCAGGACACCTGGTGTATCCATCCATCGGGGATCTGGCAGGAAACGCAGTCCAGATGGAAAGACTCTGGTGAAAGGACTCCTGCACGGGTGCAGAGGTGTGGGCAGGGCGGAGGGACCACAGGAGAGATGGTGGGGAACCCAGCGACATGCCACAGAGGGCAGTATCACCATCCCGGGGCCAAAGGCATGACCGAAGACGGGTGAGAGCTGGAACCAGGAACGAGGGCGCAGTCATGGTGATGGGTCAGAGCTACCACCGGAGACGGGATGTCCAAACAGGGAGCCCCGGGAGGAATGCCCCAGCCTCTCTCTCTTCCTGCCCCTCCCTCATCTAATGCCAGGGTACCTCCCAATGGTCAAACCCAAGCAGAAGCCAGCTGGGGAGGGAAATGCGACTAGAGGGCCTAGTCGCCAAGGGCGCACAGAGGGCAGAGAAGAGCAGACAATGAATGCCGCGGGGGGGTGGGGGGCAGGAAACCGAGGGCGAGCGCCTTCCTGCCTTCTGGCCTGGCTCTGCCACCAAATAGCTCTGCCCCCTTTAGCAGGTCATCTACTTTCTCCAGGTTCTTGCTTCTCTCACCTTAAAATGAAGCGTAGAACTGAAATCTATGAGGTCAAGGATGATCTCTATCCTCTATTTCCATTTCAATCATCTATGGCTTGAGATATAGACATAAAAAATAGGAATATATATGCATATATAATTTATATCCAACACATCACCAAGCCATATGTTTGTTTTCCGTAAATAAATGAATTACCGTGAAGACAAGGCTTCCCAGGCATCCCGAAGTATAAATACATCAGCTGGGTGTCCCTTGGTACACATAATTCAAAGCGGATATCCACCGAGTTAAGAGGCATATCAACAGATCGGAGTACATTGTAGCACTGGGTCTGGCCTGACTTCTTTGATGGGGTGGGGGGTATGACTGTTTAGACTTCCTCGGGATTTTCATCTTTCCACGGGCAGCTGTCATAAAAACAGTAAAGCTTCGTGAAGCAAACTGTGCCCTAACGACAGCCTTCCCTGCTCACAATCTATAAATTCACGGTCGAGACAGCAATGTGCACTCAAGGACAAGCTCTGCAAAGAGCAAGGGGTGGGTTAGTACTTCCCTCCGACCTCGCAGGCGAAAGGTTATGAAACCAAGTGGTGGAGTCCCAGAGATGGCAGGGTGATCTGACAGTCCCCAGCACAACACTATTTCAGTCTGGGGGTGAATCTAGTAATACCTTTGAGCAGAAAGAGACAGCCCTCAGCAGCAAAGAAAAATACAGCGATGCATTTGAAGAGCAACTCCGAGGCCAGCTTCCCACTGACATCCTCAGTTGGGCACCCCCGGCCTTGGCTGGGAGCCACTGCCCTAGCCAGATGTCACCGTCTGGACTGATGCCGTTGACATGTTTCCTTCCTTGTCACTGCTGCAGGGGGTTCTTCACCCTTTCCCTGGGGCCACGGCTAGGTTTGAAGATCGAGTCATTGGAGAAAAATAACAATCAGTGCTTAAAAAAGGCATTAATTCAAAAATGGGTACATGCCTGGAAGTTTCTGGAATGCAATGGTGCATCCCCCAGGGAAATGGCAGGAGTCCTTCTGGGAAGGAAAGTCAAGCTCCTGGGGTAAAAGGAGGAATTTTATCTTCATTATCTATCCTTTAGCTCTGTCTACATTTGTGACGTGTGTGCATAACTTTTTTAACTAAAAAAACGCTCTTCTGAGACATTCACCCATTCTATGAGCTCTGGTCCGCAGGTTTTCAGCAAGAAGGTATTTGTCACAGAAGGGCTTGCAGAGGACCTGAGACGCATTTGTTTGCACACAACCCAGGGAAGGTGTGATGAATGAGCTTACTTAGAATTCATAGAATCATATTAAATAAAAGGAGAAAGCTATAAAACATCCAAGGAAGGGCCATTTCTGAGTGTGCTGACAGCCTCTCAGACGGTGCAGGCTGCAGCAACAGTGGGTAACATCCAGAGCGGCAGGTCCTGCAAGCCTAGCTGAGCAAGAAGGTGAATGTTTCTTTGCAGGAGAGGACACCACTGCGTGGCCACTGCCAGCTCCACCTCTTCATGAGACATTTCTGCTGGTGGATTTCTTGTGGTTTCAGGGCCTCCCATCAGCCCCTGAATTTTTCCCAAAGAGCAGGAAAAGGGTAAAGGCCACCTCTGAGAGCCTGCACCAGCCCAGGGTTTGGATACTGTCAGGAACTCAGTCCACCGTCTTATGACTCAGGGATGCTCTCTACGAGAAGGAATTTATGGTCTCCAAAAGCCACGATTTTGGAAAGACTCCACCTTGACTACATACACTCTGGACCCAAGCCGGTGATGTCCTCTGCTCTTAGGGTCCTGTTGCTCATTAGTTGCGGGTCCTGATGGCCACCCCCATCTCCGCTCCCATTCCAACACCATCATTCCATCCTCTTTTTCAAGCTCTCCCACTCCAGCTCCTGTTCTAACTCTAAAATTCGACCAAGTCCTCTCCCCAGCTGCAGCTGCTACTGCTCCTCGGAGCAAGAAGTCTAGGTCACCTGTGTTCTCACCAACGCTCACACTATCGTGGACTTTCATCAGATTAAAACTGTTATTTCCACCCCACGGTCACATTGACTGGTTTGTTCTCTGCCAACCTACAGGCACATGGTTTGCAGCTACAGCCTTTGCTATCCTGACCCTCAGCCAAACCTTCACCCCACTTTGTCACGTCACTCTGTCATCTGGAAGAGTGTCTCTCCCACCAACCCTACCTCCACTGCCACCCCTTCCCACCACGAAGCACCCTCTGAGGTCAGACATGAAACAGTAATTAGGAAGAGTCCATTCTTTGCGGGAGGATCTGAAGGCCACTTGATAAGGTGTGGAAGACTTGACCACGCGAAGGCAAAACCTGGAAAGGACCCCCTCCAGCCCCATTTCTGCCCGCCCTGCCTCCAGCTACCATAAGACACCCGAGTCCATCCTTCCTGTGGTCACCTGCCTCCTGCTCCTCTCTTCTAGCCCTGTTACAAAACTCCGCAGGAGTCTCTGCTAAGTGCTACTACACCCGAACTCCATCCTAGCCCGCTGTTCAGTGAATTATTCAACTTCTCTCATTAACTCTCTCCTCTCCAGTTGTATGATACTGAAGATGGCCGTGGAGAGGCCCCAACCCATAGGATCTACCCTCACGTGTCTCCCATAGGACAGCTTCATCCTCCAAAGCTTCTCTCAATCCGGGGGACAGGCCCCAGGTTTTATGACTTAGTGCAGCCAAGCATACCTTCCACCTGAATTATCGTGTAGACTTGTACGTGAAGACTTCTAGATTGTGTGGTGGGCCAAGGTATACTAGCTCCCCAAATATCGCTAAAAGGATTTCCAGGTGGTTCAGTGGTAAAGAATCCACCTGCCTATGTAGGAGACATGGGTTTGATTCCTAGGGGAGGAAATGGCAACCTACTCCAGTATTCTTGCCTGGGAAATGCCAAGGACAGAGCAGCCTGGCAGCTACAGTCCATAGGGTTGCAAAGAGTCTGACATAACTGAAGCAACTGAGCATGCAGGCAATAATTGGGGAGACTCAGTTTGGGAAGAAGGGTCAACATCGCAGGTGAAAGAGAAGGAAGAATAAAGGGCCTCTGTTCACTTCTGCAACCTCCGTGCCTTGAACTAATTTTGAGGCTCCATATTTAGAAGGCTTGGGCTGGGAGATAATAGAATTGCTTTTATAAAAGAACCACATGAGCCTCTGGACACAACAGAGCATTGAGGGAGCACATGACAGTGTGGCACTGAACTGGGGGAAAGGCTCGTCTTCTTACCTCTGTCTTGAACCCAGTTCCACTCTTGATACACGACGAGCCATCAGCTTTGGAGACCTCTGGCGGCTGCAGCCTTGGCACATACGAGATTCACTGGAGCAGCAGCTAAGAGGTGGAGGCCAGAGGAGAGCAGGAAATAAACAAGGTGGATCCATTCACAAAATATTGCAAACAATTTTAAGAGGTTCCCACAGAGCCTTTCCATGATCCCAGTCCAAAAATCCAGGTTAACGACCCCTGGAAGCATACCTTGTTTGCATTTTCCCGTTAAATCTGCTCATCTTAATATGCTGTAAGCTCCGGTAGGAAAGCTCCAATACTTTGGCCACCTGTTGCGAAGAGCCGACTCATTAGAAAAGACCCGGAAAGACTGAGGGCAGGGGGAGAAGGGGACAACAGAATGAGATGGTTGGATGGCATCACCGACTCAATGGACATGAGTTTGAGCAAGCTCCAGGAGATGGTGAAGGACAGGGAAGCCTGGCGTGCTGCGGTCCATGGGGTCGCAAAGAGTCGGACACGGCTGAGTGACTGCACAACAACAATGACAACCAGCAGGAAAACGAAAGCCGTGGGCACCCTCAGATGACCATGGCACTCAGCCTGACTTTCTTTGCTTCTTATGACCCTGATCTCATGCAGAGCTCTAGCCTTTCTTTCTTTCTTTTTTTTGGCCATGCTTGCTGGGATCTTAGTTCCCCGACTGGGCACTGAACCCAGGCCACGATAGT
Source organism: Cervus canadensis (assembly GCF_019320065.1). Taxonomy (NCBI): domain Eukaryota; kingdom Metazoa; phylum Chordata; class Mammalia; order Artiodactyla; family Cervidae; genus Cervus; species Cervus canadensis. The sequence goes on from NC_057387.1 coordinate 109,401,838, forward strand.
GAAAGTGCCAAATCCTAACGACTAGGCCACGAGGGAGCTCCCTGAACTCTACCCTTTTGAGGCACTATCCTGACTTCTTGTGATTGCATGCGTGCATGCTATGTCACTTCTGTAGTGTCCAACTCTTTGCAGCCCTATGGACAGTGGCCCGCCAGGCTCCTCTGTCCATGGGATTCTCCAGGCAAGAATACTGGAGTGATAACTGGGAATCCTTCTCTAGGATTCTTCCTGATCCAGGGATTGAACCCATGTCTCTTGCGTCTCCTGCATTGGCGGGTGGGTTCTTTATCACCAGCGCCACCAGAGAAGTCCAATTACCAGGAAGGACAGGGAAGCCTGGCATGCTGCAGTCTGTGGGACTGCAGAGTCAGATACAACTTAGAGACTGTACGACAACAATCATCCTGACTTCAGTGTGGTCTCACACCATTAATGCCTGGAGTTCACACCCTCGACCAGCCCATCCTGTGAGCCAGCTTTCTTGAGTGCTGCCTTGCCTCCCTCCAACCCAGTACAATTTCCTGTCCTCAGACACTTGATGGTCAAGCAGGCCTAGCCCTCCTGTAAAATGGGCATTTGGAGTCACCAGGGGGCTTTGACCCAGGTGCTGGCCACTACCTCATTTCCCAAGCCTCTGGAGAAAATTTCTCCAGCCCACTCCTTTTCTTGCTCTCCAGTAATGACTAAAAGTATAAAAATGTCTGATTTTAATTTGGTCCGTTCATCAGCATTTCTAAATCGGCGTAAACCAATTCCAACTCTATCTTGCAGAGACGTGGATTAAAATCTATCTCTGTAATTTACAACAGTTAATCCTTCCTTGAATTTGATGCTCCAAAGCTAAACCTGGCTTTGGGGGACATCAGAACTGATTAACGACAGTAAGTTAATGCTTGCTGAATATGAACATTTCAGTCCGTTTCTCCAACTGTTCTCCTTTGCCGTTTTTATCAAAAGTCGTCTCCCAGTGATTTTCCATTTTGGTGGTAAGACTCAACAATACGTGAGTGTCTGCATCAGCCCAGGTTATGTGTCACAGGCATTGCCAGGTGGCTCGCGGTTTATTTCCACCTCTATAGCACTCACTCTGCTCACTGGCTTTCCAGAAGGCGAAGCTGACATTGTCTCTGGCACAGCCACAGAACTTAGCCTGGATCCCTTCCAATCAGAAGGCAAGAATGTTCTCCTACCCGTTAGAGGGGGACAGCGTTTTCTTTCACCCATTCATCACTGCTAGTAGATTTCCATTAGAACTTGATGCTCCTTAGCAACTCCCTAGCAACAGAAGCTTACCTGAAATTTTATAAGGCTTTCCAGAAATTGTTTTCTAAAAGGCCTCGTTCCTTCCCAAACACTTCTACCCTCAAGGAAATAATTTCTCTTTATTGCTTTTTCTGATCACCAAAGTATTGCAAACTCGCTTTAGAAAGCTCAAGCAATATACAGACATGAAAGTAAAAATTCCCGGCCGGCACGGCTACCCAGTTCCCCGTGCTCCAGTCCCACCCCCGCCAAGGAAAAGCTCCCAACAAATATTATTATACGAAATTGTTCTGTTGTTGTTCCTGCTGTTTTTAAGTAGAGTTTAAGTTACCTTTATGGACAATAAGTAACAAAAGTATTTTTCCGTGTCAAAACTAGAAAATGACTTCCCTTTCTCTTTTACTAAAAGGATGTGTGAATTCTATGCCTCTTTAAAGTTGTTCTCTTTTCTTTCCTAGACAATAGACATTCCCTTTATCCTGAATTTCAAATTTCTAACCACTAGAAATTGTATTTAGTGAGAACAGGTCAGTATGAGACTCAGGAAAGTATAGACTAGGTTGAAAGAATTCGAGGAGATTGGACCAATCCAATAAACTGTGTGATATGCCAGTTATAAAGGCTGAAATGAATTGATGTAAAGAACAAAGATGAAGTCGTTACTCAGAAGCTATCACACCAAAAAGATGAGCTGGAATCTTCTGTTCCTGAAAACAACAAAGCTGCTTTTTGAACCTGAATGAGGGTCTAACCTTATGTCGTTAAAGTTGGAAGGAAAAATAAGTTCTCTCCACTCCACATACGTCCTAAAACAGTCCAGACCTATTCTCTTTCGAAGTAAGAATCTGGCCTCTGTCTTCAGAAAAGTTTAGCATCCTAACTGCTATTCTCCATATCTGAAATAAGTCAATATTAGAGATCATGTATCCTACATGGATACAGACTTGATTGTATAATGTAAAAATTGTCATAGATTTCTCACAGCAAAGAAAAAGATTACATTCTTATAGTCATTCATTCACTCAAGAAATGTTATTAAGAATGATTTTTTGTACCAAACTTGTCACCAAGACATGTGAGAGTAACCTGTTCATAAAACATGGATCTTGCTTAAAAAAGAAAACAGATAAATTTTTTATCTAGTTTTGCTAGACTTTGAAGGTTCCAAGATGAAGAAGAAGATACTGGTAAACAAATTATATTCCCATAAAATGCTTGATGCAGGCACTGAGCGTTTGCAAGGGTGGTGGTTATATACATACTAAAATGAGCACTAAAATATACCAGAAGAATGTACCAAACTCAAAAATGTCAGGGAACATTTTCTCACTAGGAAGAGCTACAATTCCCTCCTCATATTACCCACTTCACAATTTTTTATTATTCATTTTTAATGGGAGGATAATTGCTTTACAATGTTGTGTTGGTTTCTGTCATACATCAACCTGAATCAGCCTCAGGTACACATATGTCCCCCGCCTCTTGAGCCTCCCTCCCACCTCCCACCCTTTCCCATCCCTCTAGGTTATCACAGAGCCCCAGTCTGAGCTCCCTGCGTCTTACAGCAAATCCCCGCTGGCTATTTTACATATGGTGATGTGTATGTTTCCATGCTGCTCTCTCAATTCATCCCATCCTCTCCTGCCCTCACTGTGTTCACATGTCTGTTCTCCATTTCTGCATCTCCACTGCTGCCTTGCAGATAGGTTCATCAGTACCATCTTTCTAGATTCCATATATGTGTGTTCATATACGATATTTGTCTTTCTCTTCCTGACATACTTCACTCTGTATAATAGGCTCTAGGTTCATCCACATCATTATAACTGACTCAGATGTGTTCCTTTTTATGGCTGAGTCATGTTCCGTTATATACATGTACCACACGATTTTTAATTTAAAAAAAGAAAAGTTGTATGTTAGCTTCCTGTGGCTGCTGTTGCAAATGACCATAAACTGCATGACTTAAAACAACAGAAATTTATTTGTTCACAGCTCTTGAGGATGGGGGTCCAAGAGCAAGGTGTCATCGGGGCCAGGCTCTCTCCAAAGGCTCTTGGGGAGAATTCTGCCTTGCCTCTTCTAGTTTCTTTCTTTTTTTTTTTTTTTTGGCTTCACTGGGTCTTCATTGTGGTGCATGGGCTTCTCTTGCTGCAACTAGAAGGCTTAGCTGCCATCCCACATGCTGTGGGATCTTAAGTTTCCTGACCAGATATTGAACTTGAATCCCCTACATCAGAAGGTAGATTCTTAACCCCTGGGCCACCAGGGAAGTCTCACCTCTTCTAACTTCGGTGGGTGTTGGCAACCCTGGCACCCCTCAGCTTATAGCCGTGTCACTCCAGTCTTGGTCTGCATGTGGCTTTCTTTCCTTTTGTCTCTGTGTCCAAATTCCCCCCTTCTTATAAGGACACTGGTCATAGTGGATTCTGTGTGTGTGCATGCGTGCATGCTCAATCATGTCCAACTCTTTGCGACCCCATTTTCTGTAGCCCGCCAGGCTCTTCTGTCCAGGTAATTTTCCAAATAAGAGTACTAGAGTACATTGCCATTTCTTACTCCAGGGGATCTTCCCGACCCAGGGATCAAATCCAAGTCTCTTGTGTCTCCTGCATTGGAAGGCAGGTTCTTTACCACTGTGCCACCTGGGAAGCCCTACGGTGGATTTAGAGTCCACCTTAATTCAGTATGAGCTTCCCGGATAGCCCAGCTGGTAAAGAATCTGCCTGCAATGCGGGAGACCTGGGTTGGATCCCTGGGTTGGGAAGATTCCCTGGAGAACAGAAACGCTAACCACTCCAGTGTTCTGGCTTAGAGAATTCCATGGACTGTATAGTCCATGGGGTCACAAAGAGTCAGACACGACTGAGCACTTTCACTTTCCACTTAATTCAGTTTAACCTCATTTTAGCTTGATTACGTCTGCAAGAGCCCATTGCCAAATAAGTCACATTCGCAGGTTCCAGTGGACATTAACCGAGGGGAGGAGACACGATTATTATCATTGGTGTTAAGAATACTTAGCATTAGGGTCTTCCCTGGTGGTCCAGTGGTTAAGATTCTGTGCTTCCAACGCAGGGGGCATGGGTTCAATCCTTGATCAGGCAACTAAGATCCAACATGCAGTGTGGCATGGTCAAAAAGTAAATAGAATAATGGTAAGAATAATAAAATAATTTTAAAAAAGAAAAAGAACTACTAAAAAAAAAAACTTAGCATCCGATCTACTCTACCCCCTTAGACGATTGTGGGAAGGCTTCCCAGGTGGCACTAGTGGTAAAGAATCTGCCTGCCAGTGCTGGAGACCTGAGAGACACAGGTTTGATCCCTGAGTTGGGAAGATCTCTGGAAGAGGAAATGGCAACCAGTATTCTTGCCTGGAAAATCCCATGGACAGAGGATCCTGGTGAGAAACAGTCCGTGGGGTTATAAAGAGTCGGACATGACGGAAGGGACTTGGCACATGTAGAGACAATTGTAAATATACAATAGGGTGAATTGCAAGCTAGATAGAAACTCCCACATGCAAATGCCCTCAGGAGGAGGAAGCCCTTTGATTGTAAACTGCAGACTTAGGGTACAGCTTGCCTGGAGCTCAATTCTACAAAGAGCCCCAAGGGAAGAACAGAGACAGAAAGAAACACAGAGGGCCTGAGACACAAAATGTTTAGACCAAGTGCAGATTCTGTGTCTTCAAGCAGGTGGAAGAGTTTGTCAATCCCCGGTGTGGAAGAGCATAAATAGTATTTTTTTTAAATCTCAGCTCCGGGCTCTGACATTCATTTTCTATCTTGGTGTTGATAAGTCACTAAATCTCTCTGGATCTCAGTTTCCTCAGCTGTAAAATGAGAAAAAGAACCTGTTCCTCCTGAAGTCACAGGGTCCATCTGAAGTATATTAAGTACGGTGAGTCTCGAAAGCAGTTTAAATATAATGTATTATTATGAGGACGGTAGAGAGGAAACATTATTTACTCCAAAGCCAGTCGGCAGCACAGTCAGGATGGGTTATCAGCTCCATGACTTAAGAAATCCAATTTCACTGCTTCCTGCCTGCATCACAGTCCTGAAACTGTAGATTCCTTCTCCTGATGAAAATAATCCTCCTAATACCTACATCATGTTTAAGATTTTATACACATGTGGCTTTGTATTAAAAAAGAAATACACTATATGTACTTATTATAAAAATTTCAGGTAGGAAAGAATACAGATAGATACTTAGCAAAAAAAAAAAAAAAGTAGATATCTTCTCTAGTTCTCAGCCCTTGTTGCTGTTGTTTAGTCTCTAAGTCGTATCTGACTCTTCTGCAACCCCATGGACTGCAGTCCTCCAGGGTCCTCTGTCCATGGGATTTCTCAGACCAGAATATTGGAGGGGGTTACTATTTCTATCTCCAGGGGGTATTCCCGATCCAGGGCTTGTACCCATGTCTCCTGCTTCGCGGATGGATTCTTTACCACTGAGCCACCCAGGAACCACACCCAAACTATCTTTTGACTCTTAATAACCAGATATTTATTGCCAACTCTAGAAATTTTTTAAGTAATGCGCAGAAATCCTTCTCTGAGGGCCTGCTGAAAGGCTTCCTCTAACAGCCTTCATGTTTGGGGAGCTGAAGTGTGGACGTGAGTGAGTGAAAGTCGCTCAGTCGTGTCCGACTCTTTGTGACCCCATGGACTATACAGTCCATGGAATTCTCCAGGCCAGAATACTGGAGTGGGTAGCCTTTCCCTTCTCCAGGGGATCTCCCCAACCCAGGTCTCCGGCATTGTAGGCAGATTCTTTACCAGCTGAACCACTAGGGAAGCCCAAGAATACTGGAGTGAGTAGCCTATCCCTTCCCCAGTGGAATTTCCCCACCCAGGACTCTAACGGGGTCTCCTGCATTGCAGGCAGATTCTTTACCAACTGAGCTATCAGGGGAGTGGATGTGAAATCACACACAATTTTGCACGAACTCTCTGGGTCCTGTTGCCTTTCCTGCAGGTCATGGCAGCAAGAGCTGGTGCCATGGTCCTCAATGCAGACAAGAGAGTTCACCACTAACAGTGGGCTGGTGACCCACTACTCTCTAGGGAACAGAGCTGGGTCAGCTGGGGCATCCTCCCCGGGCCCTAGACACAGCTGTGTGTTCACGCTGAAACTGTGTAGAAACCAGTGTTGGGCTCCTAACTACTCAGAAGTCATCACTTCCACAAAGGGAGATCAGGGATGACAGCCTTGAAACCCTGCACAAACACTTTATCCCAGTCTCCAGAAGGAAAAAGCAGTGCCCTCAAATGGAGCAAACACCAGTGTGAAACGCAGTATTTCCTGCCATGTGAATAAGCACGGATGTCATGGCCATCAGCGACTCGGCCCTCCAGATGTGTTTCTGAGTCCAGAGTGTGCCCAGGAAAAAACAAAGCCTGCAGCTCTGAAGCTGTGCCAGTCTCTCAGTGAGCGAGGAACTAAGTAAGGATGTGAAAAATCAAATCACAGGACGCTGGCTCCAGATGACTGAGATGCATATGAAGGGAGTGATTTCAGTAAGTCCAGACTCTTGCATCTTCCCCTACATAGAAACGCTAAATTCATTAATTTGAGACATCTCATTTTCCTTAATGAACAGCAATCTTTTGACATTCAGACTACCTGTTCCTTGCTGCAAACTTCTGTATAACCTGACTCCTTCCCCCCAACTCCTAACTCCCCCTACCCCGGCCTCCTCCGGACAGTTCTCTCAGGGTCACTGAAGATTCTGTCTCCCGAGCTTGAAGTTCTAAAAATCCCTTTCAAATAAAACATAACTCTCAACTTATAGGTTGTGACTATTTTTTTTTTCTAAGTCAACACCAGCCTCCCCGCAAGTGGTCCTGAGTCTCCACTCTGCAACCTGAACCGCTGATACTGACCAAGAGTGCTGGTTTCCAAGCATCACTTTTTATTGTGTCTGTCCTTCCTTCCCTTCCTTTCTTCCTCTCTTTCTTTTCCTTCTTTCCTTTTTCAAATCAATGGAGCATTTCCTTTAAATTTCCTTTTATGTAGGGATCCCTCTGCCTTCTTCCGTTCCAATCTGCCTTCCTGGTATTGTAGAAAAAGAACAGGCCTAAAATGGCATCACTTGTGCAAAAGCCCATAATATGAAACCTAGATTTAATACCTAACCTATTCCAGTGATTGTAGCTTTTTGAATGTTGACTTGTAAGCCAGCTTTTTCACTCCTCTTTCACTTTCATCAAGAGGCTCTTCAATTCCTCTTTGCTTTCTGCCATAAGGGTAGTGTCTTCTGCATATCTGAGGTTGTTGATATTTCTTCCGGCAATCTTCATTCCAGCTTGTGCTTCATCAAGTCCAGCATTTCTCATGATGTACTCTGCATATAAGTTATATAAGCAGGGTGACAATATACAGCCTTGACGTACTCCTTTTCTGATTTGGAACCAATCCGTTGTTCCATGTCTGGTTCTAACGGTTGCTTCTTGACCTGCATACAGATTTCTCAGGAGGTAGGAAAAGTGGTCTGGTATTCCCATCTCTTTCAGAATTTTCCACAGTTTGTTGTGATCCACATAGTCAAGAGTCTTTAGCATAGTCAATAAAACAGAAGTAGATGTTTTTTCTGGAATCCTCTTGCTTTTTCTATGATTCAATGCATGTTAGCAATTTGATCTCTGGTTCTTCTACCTTTTCTAAATCCAGCTTGAACATCTGGAAGTTTTTCGTTCATGTACTATTGAAGCCTAACTTGGAGAATTTTGAGCATTACTTTGCTGGTGTGTGAGATGAGTGCAATTGTGCAGTAGTTTCAAAAAACTGAGATCATGGCATCTGGTCCCATCACTTGATGGGAGGCTGCCTGATTCATGAATCACCTAATAAAGCTAATTAGGCTTTCAAATTTCTTAAGAACAAAGACTTTGTTCGCCTAACTCACTGACTGGAGGTTATGCACTGACAGTCGATCGATGTTTCTATGAAGAAGAGTTGTTTGCCTTGGCAATAGTTCAGCTTATAGAATCTGAAGGACCTGAAGTCTCCTCCAAGGATGCAAGAGATGTGTGAGAACAAACATGGCTACAGTAAGGCGGAGGGGAAGAAACACAGAGAAGGGAATTTGGAGAGGAGCGGACGCGGGTCAAGGTCATTGAGGCCACCTCTGATTTGGCAATTCTGATGTCCTGGAGAGGACGTGTTCCCACTCTCGCCTCCTCTCCACATGTGCTCTTGGTCACCTTTTGTTCGGATTGGTATGAATTAAGCCTACATCGCCTTTGCAGATTTAGGTCATAACTGTCAACTAAATACATGCACAACATGAGATCTGTGAGTTAAGTTTTATTTGGGGCAAAATGAGGACTGCAGCCCAAGAGTTAGCACCTCAGAGAGCTCTGAGAGAATGCTCTAAAGAGCAGTAGAGGAAGGTCAGTATATAAGATTTTGGTGAAGGGGAAGTTCAGTGCAATTAAGTACTCATTTTATAAAAGGTTTCATGCTAGTCACAAAGAGTTGATGTCACCACGAAGGGGTTTAGTGCTTTTCTAGATAGGAGGAAATGTAAGGATTGGGATCATGAAATCAGTTCCTGAAAATATCTATCTAAAGACCTATGGTGCTAGGGAAGACTCTTGAGAGTCCCTTGGACAGCAAGGAGATCAAACCAGTCAATCCCAAAGGAAATCAGTCCTGAATATCCATTGGAAGGACTGAAGCTAAAGCTCCAATACTTTGGCCACCTGATGTGAAGAGCTGACTCTTTGTAAAAAAAAAAAAAACCCTGATGCTGGGAAAATTGAGGGCAGGAGGAGAAGGGGATGACAGAGGATGAGATGGTTGGATGGCATCCCTGACTCGATGGACATCAGCTAGAGCAAGCTCTGGGAGATGGTGAAGGGCAAGGAAGCCTGGAGTGCTGCAGTCCATGGGGTCACAAAGAGTCGGACATGACTGAGTGACTGAACAACAAAAGATAAGCCATAGCCTTTCTTCTAAGGAGCAAGCATCTTTGAATTTCATGGCTGAAGTCACCATCTGCAGTGATTTTGGAGCCCAAGAAAATAAAGTATGTCACTTTACAAATAAAGTTTGTTTCCAGTTTTTTCCCCATCTATTTGCCATGAAATGATGGGACCAGATGCCATGATCTTGGTTTTTTAAATGTTGAGTTTTAAGCCTGTTTTTCAGTCTCCTCTTTCACCTTCATCTAGAGGCTCTTTAATTCTTCTTTGCTTTCTGCCATGAGGGTAGTGTCATCTGCATATCTGAGGTTATTGATATTTCTCCCGGCAATCTTGATTCCAGGGGTTTCTCTGGTGGCTCAGAAGGTAAAAAATATGCCTGCGATGCAGGAGACCCAGGTTCAACCCCTGGATTGGGAAGATCCCCTGGAATAGGAAATGACAACCCACTCCAGCATTCTTGAGTGGAAAATTCCAGGGACACAGGAGCCTGACAGGCTACAGTCCATAGGGTTGCAAAGAATCAGCCACGACTGAGCACACATGCAATCTTGATTTCAGCTTGTGATTCATCCAGTCCAGCATTTCCAATGATATACTCTGCATATAAGTTAGATAAGCAGGGTGACAATATACAGCCTTAATGTACTCCTTTCCCAATTTTGAACCAGTCTGTTGTTCCATGTCCAGTTCTAAGCGTTGCTTCTTGACCTGCATACAGATGAGCAACTGTTTGAATCTGCCCTTTGGCTCTCAGGGAAGGTGTGGGAGGCTGAATGAAGTTTATATCCTACAAACAAGAAACAGAGAACAGAGGAAAACCTAGGGAGTCCTGCTCTGGTTCATCAAGGACTCTAAGGAAGAGAGTGAGAAGGTATGGAGCATGGTTGTGAGGGGCTCTTCTGAGACCCAAGGTTGGCGAGAACTTTCTTAGGAGACCCTTCCCAACCAGGAGCAAACAGTGCAGGAAGCACCATCCATAAAGCTCTTGGAGGAACCCAATGTCCCTCTAGCCTCTGGCCAGGGCTCTGAAAACAACTCTGTGGGTGTTGAACTCCTGGAACTTTGAACAGAAGCAATGACCGTTCTTAGTTTGAGAATGTTGCCCAGGGCCACAAGCTAGGACTTATCATTCAAAAAAAAAAAGCTTCAAAGGCATCTTTCAAAATTCACCCTACTTGCTCCTGCATGTTTGTATCTTAAAATGGAAGAAAAACAAAAGACAACCCATTTTTTTCAAATGGGCAAAAGTCTTGAATAAACAGCTCTCCAAAGAAATATACTAATGGCCAAGAAACAAATGAAAAGATGTTAAACATCACCAATCGGTAGGGAAATGCAAATCAAAAGCACAGTGAGCTACCAGCTCACACCTATTAGGATGGCTACTATCAAAGAAAAACAGAGAAGAGAAACTGTTGGGGTGGATGTGGTGAAATTGAAATACTTGTGCACTGTTGGTGGGAAGGTAAAATGGTGCAGCCACTAAGGAAAAGAGCATGGTGTTTCCTCAAAAAATTAACACAGAATTACAATCTGATTCACCAATCTCACTTCTTGGTGTGTGCCCAAAAGATCTGAAAGCAGGGTCTCCGTGTGATATTTGTACATCTGTGTTCACAACAGCATTATTCACAAAAGCCAAAATGTAGAAGCGAAGAGCTAACTCATTGGAAAAGACCCTGATGCTGGGAAAGGTTGAGCGAAGGAGGAGAAGGGGGCAGCAGAGGATGAGATGACTGGATGGCATCATTGACTCAATGGACATGAGTTTGAGCAAACTCCAGAGATAGTGAAAGACAGGGAAGCTTGGCACGCTGCAGTCCATGGGGTGGCAGTGAGTCGGACATGACTGAGCAACTGAACTGCAGCGACAAGAAGCAACCCAGGTTCCACTACAATGAACAGATAAGCAATATTTAATTTAGTATAGCACTACAATGGAATATTATTCAGCCTTCAAAAGGAAGAAAACCCTGCTACAAGCTACAATATGGATGAACCTTGAATACATTATGCTAGGTGATGTTGTGAAGTGATATAAGCCAGCCACAATAGACAAATACCCTGTGATTTCATTTCTATGATATCCCCAGAGCAGTCATATTCACAAGGACAGAAAGCAGAATGGCAGGGGCCAGGGCTGTGGGAAAAGGGAATGGGATGTTGTTCTTTAATGGGAGCAGAGTTTCAGTTTGGGAAGATGAAAGAGTTCTAGAGATCGATGTGAATATATTTAACACTGCTGAATTATACACTTAAAAATAGTTAAGATGGTACATTTAATCTTATGTGTTTCACTGCAATTAAAGTTTTTAAATCTTTTCCAAAAAATTCAAAGTCTAAACATTATATAAAAGCATAACAATTTACCCAAAAAAAGGGAATAAAGTTGTCAACAGTTGGTCCTATTTAATAAAGAAGGCTAAATAGAAAAATGGAAGGTTAAATTGTTCCTAGGGATACAGAATTAGAGGGAATTAATATGAACCAAAGTGCGAAAAAAGGAAGAAAAACAGGCCAGAAAGAGTTTTTTGTTAGTTTTTGAGAGGTTAAAATATGGTGCGCCAGATGGTCAATCTCACAGGCAATGTAGGTTGACGCCCCCAAAGTAGATATTACCAGCTACTCTGTGCTTCACAGTCCCCACACCTTTTTCTTATCACATTTATCAAAGCAAATAAAATAACTCACATCTATGTCCCCACCATATTGTCATCCCCACTAGAGCAGGAGTTGTCTCTATTTCCCTCAACATGATACCCACTTGACTACCTGACACGTAGAAGACAACTCAATAAATACTTTGTTGACTGGGTGATTGATTAATTGGTTGATTGAATGTATGCATGTGTGAATGAATACATAAATTGCACTGATAGACCCTTCTTAGGAGTGTAAGTTGGTGTTGCATTCTGGGAGCACAATTTAGCGAAATCACCCAGCATTTCTAAAACACGCACCCTTTGACTCAGAAACTGTCTTTCCAGAAATTTATCCTGTAGAGAAACTCCCACAAATGTGCAATAATATAAACATGGATGCGTGGTTTGCAGCTGAAAAATCCTGAAAACCATATAAATGCTAAAATAAATTATAGTGTATTCACATGATAGAGCACCATGTAGTTATCTACTTTAAAACTTAAAAGGCAAATTGTTGAAGAATATACTTAGGAGGGGGTTTCCCTGGTGGCTCAGATGGTGAAGAATCTGTCTGCAGTTCAGGAGACCCAGGTTCAATTCCTGGGTCGGGAAGATCCCCTGGAGAAGGGAATGGCAACCCACTCCAGTATTCTTGCCTAGAGAATTTCATGGACAGAGAAGCCTGGTGGGCTACAGTCCCTGGGGTTGCAAAGACTAGGACAAGACTGCGCGACTTCACTTTCACTTTTTTCAGTTTCCCTTCTTATTTAAACAGCTCACATGACTTTCTGGGCTTTGCAACCAAAATTCCTAAGTAATACAAGCTGTAATTGATCAATTAGGAATCAGAACTTTTCATCAATATTGTCAAGAGCCTTTAAAGAATTTATCTAAGTAGTAAACAAATTCATTTGGCAGCTTAGCAGCAATTACTATCTTCCTTGAAATTATTTACTATTCTGACCAAGCTCTCTCAGAATTGGCAAGTAAATTATTAAATGAATTCAATTTTGTTTATGGTACACAGGGAAAAATAGCCCTGTAGCACAGGGTAAGTTGCTATTTTTAAGGTAATTGCCTTTGACGTTTTTGGCACTCTGAATTTCTAGCAGAATCTGCCAGCCTTTCTCAGCCCTAAGTGGCCCGTGTTTCCAGTTTCCTGAATTTCAAATCTGGCTTGTTGGGTTTTTTTTTAACCACAGTGGGAACGCATATACCTGACTGCTTGCCCAAAATTGAACGAGGAGGAGGAAATTGGTAGAGGAGAAATTCAGTGACTTCCGCCTTGGCTTTTCCCCAGGGATGTGTGTTTCTGGAAGGTGTCTGTGTGGGCTTGTGTGGTTCGCCATGCAAGCATCCACCTTGCCCCTGCTGTCTGCCAGGCCCCATGCCAGCTGCTGGGTACCTGTAGAGAGATGGGACAGCATCTCAGCCCCCCAGGAGGGCCGTCAGGGCCACCAGGAAGATGGACAGGTAGCCAGGGACCACGATACCACGTGATGTGTCTAAAAGGAGCACAGCCTTCAGGCACAGAGAAAGGGTAAGGCAACTTGCCAGGTTGATCCGGGAAAACCACAGAGAAGAGGGGGGTGTGGGGGAGCAGGGACCTGATGGTGGAACAGTAGGTCTGCCAAGCAGCCAAGCAGATGGGGAGGGAAGAGCATCCCAGGAGAGGAGAAGGAGGGGTAGAGGCACGGTGTTAGGAAGGCGCCTGAAGGACTCAGAGCAGGAGGGGCCCCTCACTGACCCCAGACCCTGCAAGGACAGGAGGGAGATACTTTCCTTTCTTTCTCTCTCTCTTCCTTCCTTTCTTTCATCCTTTTGTTTGTGTGTATGTGTGCACAGTCACTCAGCCATATCTGACTCTCTGTGACCCCATGGACTCTAGCCCACCAGGCTCCTCTGTCCATGGGATTCTCCAGGCAAGAATACTGGAGTGGGTTGCCATGCCCTTCTGCAGGGGGATCTTCCCGACCCAGGCATCAAACCCCAGTCTCCTGCGTTGGCAGGCGTATTCTTTACCATTAGCGTCACCTGTTTGTTTAATAATAGCTTATTGAAATACGACCTACATACCATACAATTCAACCACTTACGGGCATAATTCAGTGGTTTCCAGTACACTCACAATATTGCACAACCATTTTCACTACGTAATTTTTAAGTATTCTGTCACCCCAAAGAAGAAATTCTGTATTCATTAGCAGTTGCTCCCTCTCCTCCCCAGCCCTCGGAAACCGCTTGTCTACTGCCTGCTTATTTGCTTATTTTGGACATTTCATAGAAATAAAATTATTCAATATGGGGACTTCCTTGGCAGTCCTGTGGTTAAGACTCCATGCTTTCACTGCAGGAGATGTGGGTTCAATCACTGGTTGGGAACTAAGATCTCACATGCCACCAGGTGTGGCAAAAATAAATATTGTACAATATGTGGTTTTGGGTGACTAACTTGTTCACTTGGCATAATTTTTTCCAACTTCACCCACGTTGTAGCCTGAAGCTGTTCTTCATTCTTTTTTTGTCAAATAATATTCCATTGTATATGAATAAACAACATTTGTTTATCCATTCATCCACTGATGGACAGGTTATTTTTACTTTGGGGCTCTTATAGTAATAATTCTATGGACATTCACACCCAAGTCTTTGTGCAGACCTGTGTTTTTATTTCTCTTGGGTATACACCTGCAAGTGGAGCTCGGAGTCATAAGGTTCAGTTCAGTTCAGTCGTGTCCAACTCTTTGCGACTCCATGGACTGCAGCACACCAGGCTTCCTTGTCTGTTACCAACTCCCACAGCTTGCTCAAACTCATGCCCATCGAATCGGTGATGCCATCCAATCATCTCATTCTCTGTCATCCCCTTCTCCTCCAAAGTAGGTGCATTAGTTTACATTCTCACCAACCATAGAATGCATGCTTCTAATTTCTCTGTATATTTGCCAACACTTACTATTTTCTATCTTTGATCAGAGCTATCCTACTGAGGAGGAAGTGATAACACACTGTGTCTGTTTTATTTCCCTGATGATTTATGATAGTGAGCATCCCTTCATGGGCTCTTTCTTCCTGTTTTAAAGTTCCTCCTTACAGCTCAACAGATGCCTGACTTCTTGACTTAAGAAGTGACAAGGGGGTTTCCCATGTGGTCCAGTGGCTAAGGCTCCACGCTCTCAATGCAGAGGACCCAGGTTCTATCCCTGGTCAGGGAACTAGAGCCCACATGCCAAAACTAAGACCCAGTCCAGCCAGACAAATAACTATTATTTTTAAAAAGAGGTGACATAAAGGAGGTGAGCACCACCATTTCAGATTTAACAGGTAATGTATTAGTGGAACCAGAAAAGGCACAGGTATTGGTCAGAGCTACTGAATTGGGCAAAGACCCCCCTGCACTGTCAGGGGGAGAAGCTCTGAGGACTGTGTTTAATCCCTGATAATAAAGAGGAATCTGAGATTTACCATGATCAATATACCTAAATATGTATAGTACACTGGAAGGTTCACTAGTATAAGAAAAAAGCATAGATTTATAAATCAGACAAGTCCAAGTTTTATTCCCTACCCTATCGCTTGTTAACTGTGTGGCTTTGGGCAGATTGCATAATCTCCAGAAAGCCCAGCTTCCTCATCTATACTATGGGAAACCAAATACTAATTCGTCAGCTTATTGTGAAGATTAAATTAAACAACATATGAAAAGAACCTGTCAGTTGGTGCTCACCTATAAACTTTGATTCCTTTCTCTTTCTCCTGATACTTGACTGGTGATGGTTTTGCAGTAGCATGTTGTCATGAATTTCCTAACTGCTAATGTTTCATAACAATGACAATATGCCCCCCGGGTCTAGGAGAGAAATTTCCAACTGCATTTGCTTTGCTTTTGGCAAGAACTAAGGGCTAAGGGCCTGATGCAATCAGCAAACATTCCTGCGCCTCCTCCTAGCCTGGTTCTCAGCAACTGGGCAAGTTCAAAGAGGAATTTGTCTGTATTTTCCCCTGACCTGAGGGACCTCAAAATCTCACTGTTGATGCACGGGGAATCTGTGATGGTTCACATGGCACAGAGAATATGTGCTGTGTGGTCGCGGAGAAGTTGGTCCCCAGCCAAGGGCAGGAGGAGGAGGGAGAATTAGGTGGGCATCACTGTCCCCCAAAGAGAAAACGACACGTAGGCCGGGACTCACCGTGTGAAGTGTCTGGGGGTTGTCTGTGTGCTCAGTCACTCAGTTGTGTCCAACTCCTTGTGGTCCCAAGGGCCCTAGCCCACCAGGCTCCTCTGTCCGTGGGATTTCCCAGGCAAGGATATTGGAGTGGGTTGCCATTTCCTTCTCCCAGCCCAGGGATCAAACCCATGTCTCCTGCATTGACAGGTGGATTCTTTACCACTGAGCCACTTGGGAAACCCAGATACATATTATATGTGATGTAAACTGAATGTGTGTGTTCCCCGCCCAAGTTCAAATGTTGAAACCCTAAACCCCCAGTGGGATGGTATTTGGAGATGAGACCTTTGGGAGACCATTAGAGTCAAATGAGGTCATAAGGGTGAAGCCCCACTCATGGGGCTACAGACTCCAAGTTCGTGATCTCTTCCCAGTTAGGTACAAGGACAAGGTTGAGTGAGCACACAGTGAGGTGGGCGCTCCCCATAAGCCAAGAGCAGGGGTTTCAAATGAAACTTACCTTGCTGGCACCTTGACCTTGGACTTCCAGCCTCCAGAGCTGTAAGGAATACATTTCTGTTGTTTAAAAGCATCCAGGCTATGGTATTCTTTGCCAAGGCTAAGACAATATTTACAAAAAATATTTGTTTTTGGACTTCCCTGATGGTTCAGACAGTAAAGAGTCTATCTGCAATGCGGGAGACCTGGGTTTGATCCCTCATGCAGAAAGATCCCCTGGTTGAAGGGAATGGCAACCCACCCCAGTATTCTTGCCTGGTGAATCCCATGGATGGAGAAGCCTGCTGGACTACAGTCCACAGGGTTGCAAAGAGTGGGGCACGACTGAGCAACTAACATTTTCACTTTATTTTTTCACATTATTCTTAAAGTAGGGTCATTACAGTTGTGACAAAGAAAAAGCCCATTTCTCTTTATAGTTTATCAGTTAATCACAATTAACAACAGTTAATTTTTTGAAGAAACCCATATACCATATGGTAGAGACGTCTCCTGCGACCACAATACACAGTGAGTTCATTACACATTATCACCATAGCTCCACGTTTCTGGAGCCTTCCAGGGTCTCTAACTTAGAGAGAACACACGTGCCTTCTAACGTTTTTGGAGCTTTGACTCTGCACAAGGCACTGTGCTCCTTCTTATTTACATGGAAGAGTACTTCAATGTTCAATATTTTTGGTTTTGTTACACACAGAGTTTACATGTTATTTTTTTCAAGGCACAGTTGCTCTTGGGAGATGTGTGTGCTCTGAGTTGTGCAATGTGTAAATGTGTGTGTGTTAAGTTGCTTCAGTCATCGTACTCTTTTCGACTCCCTGGACTATGGTCCTCCAGGCTCCTCTGTTCATGGGATTCTCCAGGCAAGAATGTGGAGTGGGTAGCCATTCCCATCTCCAGGGGATCCTCCTGACCCAGGGATTGAACCCAGGTCTCCTGCATTCCAGCCAGGTTCTTTACCACTAGGGCTGCCTGGGAAGCCCTATCTGTACAATACTGAACCCCAACAGAAAAGCCTTTGGCCTAACTGTTTGCATGAGAAGATATTTTCATAAATGCCCTCAATAGCTACATTAATGGAAAACCGGAAAAATTAGATAATTAAGCACCCTGGTGAATTGAGAATTTTAGAGTGCTGGGGGACTGGTCAGACCTGCATTTGCACATCCATGCTGTGTATGACACTGACCCCAGTCATGCTGGGGCCTCCACCAGCTGTGCCTAACTTCAGAGTCTGTCCTGTTCCGCTCTGTTCTGCCCTCTCAACCAGAGAATGTTAGAGCCCAAAGGATATCACAGGCTCATAAGTGTCAGCGAGGAAGGGGAGCTCTGAGGTCACTCACCCAACCCTTTCATAGAGGAGGATGGAAGTGTTAGCTGCTCAGTCGTGTCTGACTCTTTGTGACTCCATGGATTATGGCCCGCCAGGCTCCTCTGTCCATTGGATTCTCCAGGCAAGAAGACTGGAGTGGGTTGCCATTTCCTCCTCCAGGGATCTTCCTCACCCAAGGATTAAACCTGAGTCTCCTGCAGTATAGGCAGATTCTTTACTTTCTATAGACTAGGATATTGGAATACAAAAGTGTGATCTGCCCAAATCATTGAGTGACTTAGAGGCTGAATTCTGGGTGGGGGGTATCCCTTGGTCTCTTGAATTCCAAGCTACAGCCCTTCCTCCATCTCCAGAGTCACACAGCTTGGGGCATCCACTGCACCAAGCTCCATTTAGCCAATGACTGTCTGAGTCACTTAATTAAATGGGAGGACACAGCCACCACCCTCACCCTTCAATTATTTCAATGCATCCTGTTCCCATGGTGTTTAACACCTCGTCCCTCCCCCTGCTCCACCCAACACCCACACCGCCTCCCCAGCAAGGAATTCATGTACACATAGGAGCTATTTTCCATTAAGAAGGCAAGTTTCAGAACTGGAGGTGCAGTTATTTAAAATAAAATTTAAAAAAATACTTTCCTGCATCAGAAGAGCCAGAGCTGACACAGACTCATCAGACTCATACTCCGTGGAGAAAACCATGATGGAGCTCTTGGTGGAGATTTAGAAAGAGAAACAGTCCACTGTGGGAAGGGAGAACATTCCCCTTGGACTTTGCAGCTCCACCGAGCAAATAGTCAACCGGCACCCACTGTGTGCATGTGCCTGGCTGTGATGGGCAATAAAAGAGGAAGATGTGTTTCCTTAGCCTTCAAAAGCGCGTGTGGTTTTGAAGAGGAAGAAAGCATGCATCTAAATGAAGTGTGTTTATTAATGGGAGGCAGGAAAGATTCTCCTGCAGACCGGTGGCAGAGCTCATGTGTTGACTGCAGAATGGAGTTCCACGGCTGCAGAGCAGGACAATGTCCTGTATCCTTAGAAACACGGAATCAGTGAGCAAGAGCTGGCCTGAGAGCAGTGCCTCCCACTGAATGTTCAGTCACACCTTGGGTAGAACTTGGAATTCTCCTTTGGGGTCCAATTCAGGGATTCTGGGGCGTCCTGAAGCCCTTTATCATCAGTTCAATCCAGCTCAATCACTCAGTCATATCCAACTCTTTGCGACCCCATGGACTGCGGCACGCCAGGCCTCCCTGTCCATCACCACCTCCCAGAGTTTACTCAAACTCATGTCCATTTAGTCGGTGATGTCATCCAACCATCTCATCCTCTGTCGTCCTCTTCTTCTCTTGCCTTCAATCTTTCCCAACATCAGCATCTTTTCCAATGAGTCAGCCCTTTTGCATAGGGAGCCCTAAATTGCATGTAGAATGTCTTCAAGAAGTGTTTGGGGCTCCAATTACATTTGATTTAACACTTGAATTTATTTGATTTAACACCTGCATTTTAGGTTAAGATAATCCAAGTCTGAAGAGGGAAACTTCCTACACTGTTGGTGGGAATGTAAATTGGTACAGACACTATGGAAAATAGTAGAGAGGTTCTTTAAAAAACTAAAGATAGAGTTACCATACGATCCAGCAGTCCCACTCCTGGGCATATATCTGGACAAAACTATAGTTCAAAAAGATACATGCACCCCTATGTTCATAGCAGCACTGTTCATGATAGCCAAGACACGGAAGCAACCTAAATGTCCATCAACAGATGATGGATAGAGGAGACGTGGTACAGATATGCAGTGGAATATTCAGTTCAGTTCAGTTCAGTTCAGTCGCTCAGTCATGTCCGACTCTTTGCAACCCCATGAATCGCAGCACTCCAGGCCTCCCTGTTCATCACAAACTCCCGAAGTTTACTCAAACTCATGCCCATCAAGTCAGTGATGCCATCCAGCCATCTCATCCTCTGTCGTCCCCTTCTCCTCCTGCCCCCAATCCCTGCCAGCATCAGGGTCTTTTCCAATGAGTCAACTCTTCGCATGAGGTGGCCAAAGTATTGGAGTTTCAGCTTCAGCATCAGTCCTTCCAATGAACACCCAGGACTGATCTCCTTCAGGATGGACTGATTGGATCTCCTTGCAGCCCTAGGGACTCTCAAGAGTCTTCTCCAACACCACAGTTCAAAAGCATCAATTCTTTGGCGCTCAGCTTTCTTCACAGTCCAACTCTCACATCCATAAATAACCACTGGAAAAACCATAGCCTTGACTAGATGGACCTTTGTTGGCAAAGTAATGTCTCTGCTTTTTAACATGCTGTCCAGGTTGATCATAACTTTCCTTCCAAGGAGTATATGTCTTTTAATTTCATGGCTGCAGTCACCATCTGCAGTGATATTACTTGGCCACAAAAAAGAATGAAATAATGCCATTTACAGCAACATGGATGGACAGAGATTATCATACTGGTGAAGTAAGTCACAAAGAGACGAATATCAGATATCCTTTATATGTGGGATCTAAAGTGTGGCACAAAGAAACCTATCTACAAAACAGACACAAACACCTCGCCTTGTGGTTGCTGAGGGGGAGGGGAGGGGGATGGGTGGGTTGGGAGTTTGGAATTAGCAGATGTGAACAATTTTTTTATAAACTGGATAAATACCAAGGTCCTACTGTGGAGCGCAGGGAACTCCATTCCATATCCCTTGATAAACCATGATGGAAAAGGATAAGAAACACTCCAAGAACCAGCAGGAGGAGAGGGGCAGCTCCAGCTAGGCTGGGGCAGAATGCTCGGAGTAAGTAGGGACTGATTCTGAGAGGAGGAGCAGTCCAAGAGGCTCTCCCACTCCTGTTCCAGAGAGGCAGGGCCTGCCAGCTTCCTGGCCCCCGGGGCTGTCTCCAGCTAAGATGTCCAGTGTCGCGCTGGAGAGGACCCCCTCTGCCCATCACAGAACCCATCCTTGTCCCTCCTGGGTTGACCTGCAGGCACATCAAGATCACTCCAAGTCCCCCCAAAGTCAACCTGGTGACCCACCATCTGCGCACTGCCTCCTCCTCTCCTAATCCCACTCCTGGAGCCTTCTGTCCTCAGTCACCATTCCCCATGGGGTAGCCCTAGGCCACAACCAGGTAGCTCTCACCCAGTCTGGGCCGGGACCCAGGGTCCCCAGGCTCTAAAAACACTCATCTGGCTTGAGCCCTGCAGAATCAGCAGCAGCCCAGAGTGGCCAGCTGGAGCTGGACAAGAAAAGCCATGGTAGCCGCCAGCCAGGTGTGGAGACCATGGAGTCCTGGAAGAAGAGCCGTGGCTTGTCCTTGGGGGCAGGGCAGTGGTGATGAGTCTGGGGCAAGGGGGTGCAGCAGAGTTACAATGGACTGGACCCGCCCAGAGCAGGACAGATGCCAACCAGCCTGCCTGCCTTTGTCCTCAGCAGGAGGGAAGGGCAGCCAGAACATCCCGGGGTGGGGACAGGGTGACCCCAGGGTGACTTCTATAGACACATCCACGCCCACCTCTGCAGCCGGTAACCTCAGCACAAGATGAAGACAGAGATTGCGGGGCTTTTCCAGACCAGTACTTTTCAAATGTTCTTCTTGTCTGTGACCCACAGTAAAATATACATTTTCCATAGTAACCCATTATGTCCACACATTCACACATACACATCTATGTACATGCAAACACACAAACAAACATAAATGAAGCAAGAGTTTCATAATACATTAGTTACTCTTCCTTAGTACAAGTGTTAGTCGCTTCAGTCATGTCCAACTTTTTGTGAGCCCCTGGACTGTAGCCCACCAGCCTCCTCTGTCCATGCAATTATCCAGGCAAGAATGCTGGAGTGGGTAGCCATGCCCTCCTCCAGGGTATCTTCCTGACCCGGGGATCGAACCCATGTCTACTGCATGGCTCCTGCATCACAAGCAGATTGTTTACCACAGAGCCAATGGGAAGCTCACTCTTCCTTAGTACAATGCACTAAGTAATTTTCTCTATTGTATCTCTTTTTTTTTTAATGCAGATCATAACCCTACAAATGGATTGCACGAATCCCAGAGGGTCATGACCCTTGGTATAAAAGACACAGGTCTAGGTATCAGGTACCTTCTGAGGGAAGAGGGGAAATGATTGGTGGCCGGAAGGAGGGAAACGTTGCGGGGTAGATGGGGGACAGGCCATGCTCAGCTGTCACTGTCTGTAGGCTCTTGATGGTTCAGAAAGGGTGCAGCTCTAAACCAAGGCTTCTAGCTGTTCTCACAGGGTTCCCACCTGTAGTAGAAGTGAAAGGCAGAGGGGAGTGAGTCACCAGTGTTACCAAATGAGAGGAGAACACGTGCTCTTCCACAGGACTCTCCATTATGAACTAATGGCCTGTGAACAACAGCCAACTGAGAGATTTCAGTACAGACCCCTTGTGAGTGTGTTGCAAAGTGTTTAAGCACCACAAATTCCTGAATACTCAGTAAACATTCAGATGAGTGGTTACCTGGAGGGGTGGGGGTGAAGAATGACGGCAAAGGGGCACCATGGAACTTTCTGGAGTGCTGGAAATAATCTACATTTTGGTCAAGGTGGTGGTGATACGGATAATACACGTCAAAACTCACCAAATTGTACACAGAAAATGGATGCATTTTACTGTATGCAGAAAGTGAAAGTGAAGTCACTCAGTCATGTCTGACTCTGCGATCCCGTGGACTGCAGCCTACCAGGTTCCTCCATCCATGGGATTTCCCAGGCAAGAATACTGAAGTGGGTTGCCGTTTCCTTCTCCAGGATATCTTCCCAACCCAGGGATTGAACCCAAATCTCCCACATTGCAGGCAGACGCTTTACCGTCTGAGCCACCAGGGAAGTCCTTATTGTATGCAAAGTACACCTTAGTAAAGTTGATTTTTGATTGCTAAAACTAATCACTATGCTCAGTTGAAGACAGCATGAAAAACATACTGATAAAAAAGAAAACAACCTGCCCCTAAATGAGAACCTTGATAATACACACAGACACAGGCTTGGTGGGAAAACGGCAGCCAGTTTATCCAGAATCCAACTAAACAAATCTCGGTGTACGCTAGTAACCCTTCAATTGTAGTTTATGAATACTCCATTTTAGAAGCTGTTGGTGAATATTAGTAAGAGCGCCAGGTCATAAGTAGCGTAAGTAACGTACAAATCCTTGGTTATTAGGCATCTCAGCCCACAAGACAGAAAACGTAACCTGCCCCCAGGCATCCTTGTGGGGCCCAGCAGGGGGACCTCAGCATCCAGCGCTCACAAAGCACACTTCAGAACTAGCGTGGTACCCACGCCTCCACCCACATCAGGACCATGAAGAGGACTCACATCCGGTCAGCCTCCACGACAGGGACAAGCGTTATCTCTTCCCCCATCTCCCATCCAGCAGAGCGAGCACATGGTTTCCTATGAGGTCTCTTCTGCATCTTGAGTCCATTCTGGTCTGCTGTCTCCAGAAACCCATCACCCAACTTGTGACCTGCCCTTGTGTAACCTGATGGATGCCCACTTTCTGTCTCACCTGAGGGCCATCCGCCTCGCCCCATGGAGGACGGCAGGGGACCAGATCTTCAGCGGGTGCCGTCTCCCAGGCAGTTCTGCCCTCCCGTTCCTCCATCGGGAAGTCACAGCCCAGACCCTCAGACAGCCGCAGAGCCGGCCCCCACACAGGTTCTCTCTAAAGAGAAAGGCACCTGATACCCTCTGGATCACAATGAAGGCTGGACTGGGTGTCCCAAGCCTGCCCGGCCAGACAGAGATAGGGAACTAGGGGGAAGATGGACAATCAGGCCCTAAATAATTACAATTGATGCATCAAGTTGCATTTACAGTCTAGCCCCACCCCTTGCCCCCAGACCCTTCCGCTTCTTCTCCCGAATTGACCTGTGACCCAGAAGCTAAAGCAGCCCTAAGTCACAGCACAGATCAGCTGGGCTGAGCCCAGAACTCCTAGGTGATGTCTGGCCCTATCCGGCCCCACTCAGGGGCCATCTTCCCCAGCATCTCTGGATTTCCTGCTGGTTCCAAGGGATTCCTGAACAAAGACAGTCAAATATGGGGAGAGCACAGTGATCTGGAGAGTATGGCTATCTAGACACCACCTTAGGGGACCGTGGGGGGCTGACTTGGCACAAAAGCAACCCCTCTTTCTCTGTGTGATTTGGGGGGCAAAATGTGTGGAGAGGAGAAGCCAGTGGTGCAAGAGAGAGCTGCCATGACCACGAGTCTCCTATGAAGGCGGAAGAGGTGGACCTTCCCTGATGGACCCTATTGCCCAGGAGGAAGGACTGACCCAGACCGGAGGAGGGAGACAGGGAGGTGGGAGGAGGCTTGCAGTTGCTGAGGCTGAGGGGACTCTGTTGGTGGAGCGGGCTCATCTGCCAGGGGAGCACCAACCATTCTGGAATCGGTATTATCAAAAAATGAATGTTAGAAATATGAGCACATGTTTAACTGCCCAGCAAGTACTTGTCTAGGAAACCACTGTTCTTTTCTGGGGGACTTTCCTAGGGCTTCAAATCAAAGACGTGTTTCTCCCCACTCCCAAGGATGGTATGAGACTCCATCCATAATGCAAAGTCTCCCTCACAACTTTTCCCAGGGCTATCAGGAAAAACTCAGTTGCAATCTCTATGGACATGATAAGCCAAGAGTGGATGGTGTTCCTTTTTGACACCACACTGAGAATTCTCACTTGAAAAACCAAGCCCAGACAGAGAAGAACAGGGAAATGATAGAAGAAGCCAGAGCCAGTGCCCTGATAACAACGTTGAACCCCTAGATCCAGCTTTTCCTGAAACTAATACCACACCTTGACATCTCAGCTAAGTGAGCCAATTTTTTTTTCTCTTTTTTTGCTTTGTGCTGATTTGAGCTAAATTTCTTTCACTTATAACCAAAGAGTTCTGATGTACATTCATTGTCCAAAAAATACCACCTCTAAATAATATACCCTCACTAGAAGGAATGATGCTGAAGTTGAAGCTCCAATACTTTGGCCACCTGATGCAGAGCCGACTCATTGGAAATGACCCTGATTCTGGGAAAGATTGACGGCAGGAGAAGGGGACAACAGAGGATAAGATGGTTGGATGGCATCACCGACTCAACGGACATGAGTTTGAGTTAACTCTGGAAGATAGTGAAAGACAGGGAAGCTTGGCATGGGGCAGTCCATGATGTCTCAAAGAGTCAGACGTGACTTAGTGAATGTAACAACCGCAAAGATACAGTTAACCAAGAAAGGGTAAGAAATTATTTATTGCACAAGATTCTGAAAGACAAAGCCATATGGGGAAAATTGATTTAAAATCAACTGAAAGGCAAAGATTTCAATTCTGAGATACTCAGCACATAACTGATTGGAAGATGATACTTTAGCATATGTAATTAAAAATGAACTCTGAGATTTCTTTTTTTTCCCCCTGGTTGTGCCATGTGGCAAGTGGGATCTTAGTTCCCTGATCAGGGATAGAATGCATGCCCCCTGCAGTGGAACCACCGAGTCTTAATCACTGGACCACCAGCAAAGTCCCTGTAAGTTTTTATAAGAAAGATGAAAATACATATATATACACACACACATCTGGAAAACATAGAAAATGAGAAAAGGCTATGAATAGTTTATTCTCAAATTGAGGAAAAAAAACAAACAGCTACAAAACATAGAATGAAATAGGCTTATTAATAATCATAAATTTAATCAATAAAAGTTATCATTTGTTCCTAACAGACAGGCCCAAATTTGAAAAGGAGATAATATTGGGGAAAATGAGAGGCAGGAATCCTCACACACCATTAGTAGAAGTAAAAAACTTGCAAAGCTCTTTGAGAGAGTAATATTTGAAAATATTTAGTGAAAATTGCACAGTATTACCCCAGAAGTCCCACTCCAGGACCCAAGACAACTTTCACTAAAAAACGCATTTGAAGATGTTCTTTGCAGTGTTGTTTATGACAAAATAGAGTAAGGAATAACCTAAAAGGTCAGAACCAGAAATAAACAGATACATAACAGTGGGTGCCCATGGTGAGTACCCTCCAGAAAAGGAGAAACAAGAGCTACATACATCAAGGAGAGAAAAGCTCAGTATATGACACTGAATGAAAATTAAGGACTGCAAAGTTTAAAACACACAAATTAGAATACACTTCACCAAACTACACGGGTGTGTAAATCAAAGTTTGGAAAATATTGGGTTGGCCAAAATTGGAAAACCCAAGTGAACTTTTTGGCCAAACCAATAGATCAGAAGGACACACATAAAATATCCAAAAGGAGGATCTATAAGGGAATGAGACTTGGGATGGGGTGAAGAAGAAGCTAGAATTAAAAGCTATGAAATATTTCTAGTGGATGAGTGAAGATAAGAGCGTCCTGAGCTGGAGGCAATGCGCAGTCCACCTCTGTGCACTAAGATACAAAACAAACTAAAAATGATGAACATACAACTTTTGTTATAGGAATAGTTGTGAGAGATTAGAAGCTACTCGGCTATTAAAGAATTAAAGGACCAATCAAATAAGTTATGGCTTATGGTAAAGTAATACACAGTCATTAAAAACTATACTGCATTATGATATTGTGATTTTTAAGAAATATATATGTTGGAACACTCCTAGAATTTCCTGTAAGGAGAGTAATAAAGGTGCCTTTTGTGTTATGATAATGAAAGGCTTTGGGAAAACCCCAAAGTCACCTAAGGATGGAGGCTCCTTGCCAGGGAGTTAACCAACGTTTGTAGAGGGTTGGGACTTTCAGCTCCACTCCCTAACCTTAGGGCAGGGAAAGAGGGGTTTGAGATCAAGGTCATCCACTTATAGCCAATGATTTAATCCATCATGCCTATGTGATGATGTCTCCACAAAATCCCAACAGGCAAGGTTCAGAGAGCTCCAGGATGGTAAATACATGGATATTCAAGAAGAGTGGTTGGTTCAGAAAGTATGTCCTTTCCCTGTATCTTTTCCTATGCATCTCTTCCATCTGACTGTCCCCGAGTTGCATCCTCGTATAATAAACCAGTGACCTAGTAAGTAGAATGTTACCCTAAATACAGCGAGCTCCTACAGCAAAATAATCAAACCATTCATCTATAGCCAGCAGGTCAAAGGCACCAGTAACCATCTGCTTGGACTTATGACTGGCATCTGAAGAGCGGGGAGGGGCAGTCTTGAGGGATGGAGCCCTCGACCGATGGGATTTGATGTCATCTCCAGGTAAAGAACCCACTTGCCAATGCAGCAAATACAGGAAACAAGTGTTAGATTCCTGGATCTGGAAGGGCCCCTAAAGAAGGAAATGGCAACCCACTCAAGTATTCTTGCCCGGGAAGGCCCGTGGACAGAGGCGTCGGGCGGGTTACAGGCCATGGGGTCGCCAAGAATTGGATGCGACTGAGCACAGCACGAACACGCACACACACAACCCGGTAAGCAGTCAAACCGAATTCCACGGCAGGACCCCTGCCTCGTACCCCAGAGTCACTCGGATGTGTGGGGGGCGGTAGTTTGAACGTTCTTTGGCTCTGCCTTTCTTTGGGATTGAAATGAATACTGACCTTTTCCTGTCCTGTGGCCACTGCTGAGTTTTCCAAATTTGCTGGCATATTGAGTGCAGCACTTTCACAGCATCATCTTTTAGGATTTGAAATAGCTCAACTGGAATTCCATCACCTCCACTAACTTTGTTTGTAGTGATGCTTCCTGAGGCCCACTTGACTTCACATTCCAGGATGTCTGTCTCTAGGTGAGTGATCACACCATCATGGTTATCTGGCTCATGAAGATCTTTTTTGTATAGTTCTTCTGTGTATTCTTGCCACCTCTTCTTAATATCCTGTGCTTCTGTTAGGTCCATACCATTTCTGTCCTTTGTTGTGCCCATCTTTGCATGAAATGTTCCCTTGGTATCTCTAATTTTCTTGAAGAGATCTCTAGTCTCCCATTCAAACTACTGTACAATTGCACTCATCGCACATGCAGGCAAAGCAATGCCCAAAGTTCACCAAGCCAGGATGCAACAGTATGTGAACCATGAACTTCCAGATGTTCAAGCTGGATTCAGAAAAGGCAGAGGAACCAGAGATAAAATTGCCAACATCCGTTGGATCATTGAAAAAACAAGAGAACTCCAGAGAAACATCTACTTCTGCTTTATTGACTAGGTCAAAGCCTTTGACTGTGTAGATCACAACAAACTGTGGAAAATTCTTCAAGAGATAGGAATACCATCTCTGATCTGTCTCCTGAGAAATCTGTATGCAGGTCAAGAAGCAACAGTTAGAACCAGACGTGGACCAACAGACTGGTTCCAAATAGGGAAAGGAGTATCTCAAAGTTGTATATTGTCACCCTGCTTACTTAACTTATATGGAGAGTACATCATGCGAAATGCAGGGCTGGATGAAGCATAAGCTGGAATCAAGATTGCCGAGAGAAATATCAATAACCTCAGATATGCAGATGACACTACCCTTATGGCAGAAAGTGAAGGAGAACTAAGAGCCTCTTGATGAAAGTGAAAGAGGAGAGCGAAAAAGTTGGCTTAAAGCTCAAAATTCAGAAAACTAAGATAGTGGGATCCGGACCTAATCACTTCATGGCAAATAGATGGGGAAACAATGGAAACAGACGTATTTGGGGGGGCTCCAAAATCACTGCAGATGGTGACTGCAGCCATGAAATTAAAAGATGCTTGCTCTTTGGAAGAAAAGTTATGATCAACCTAGATAGCATATTAAAAAGCAGAGACATTACTTTGCCAACAAATGTCCATATAGTCAAAGCTATGGTTTTTCCAGTAGTCGTGTACGAGAATTGGACGATAAAGAAAGCTGAGCGCCAAAGAATTTATGCTTTTGAACTGTGGTGTTGGAGAAGACTCTTGAGAGTCCCTTGGACTACAAAGAGATCCAACCAGTCCATTCTAAAGGAAATCAGCCCTGAATATTCATTGGAAGGACTGATGCTGAAACTGAAGCTCCAATACTTTGGCCACCTGATGTGAAGAAACTGGCTCATTTGAAAAGACCCTGATGCTGGGAAAGATTGAGGGCAGGAGCTGAAGGGGACGACAGAGGATGAGATGGTTGAATGGCATTATTGACTCAATGGACATGAGTTTGAGTAAGCTCTGGGAGTTGGTGATGGACAGGGAAGCCTGGCGTGCTGCAGTCCAATGGGTCGCAAATAGTCGGACGTGACTGAGCAGCTGAACAGAACTGAACTATGGTGGGGCGAGGGGTGGGGAGAGAACCACACATTGGCAGTGGAACCAGAATCATAGTGGCAGAAATCAATTCATTGATACAGAAAGTTATTCATGATGTATTGAAAGAAGAAAAGCACATTATAAAATGGTGTGTATCATTGATACATAAAAAATATAGAAAATATTCCAAAAGGACGTACAGCAAATGCTTAAGTGTGGTTACCTCTGGTATCACAAGTATTTTTCCCACTTTTCCTCCTGGTTTATCTGTAGCTTCTGATAGCTCAGCAATGAATACATATAATTTTTAAAAGTCCAAACTTTTCAAAACAAGCTTTTATTGGGTAAGAAATAATCCATTCATGAGGCAATTCCCAAGCACTGACTCTTCTTGGGTCCCTTAACATATTTCACTGGTAGCAGGCGTGAGACTATTTTTGTGTCACTGCAACATATCAACGCCTAGACGTGTTAGTTTTTGGAGGAAAAACGGTCAGCACCTTGAGAGAGCGCGAGCGTGACCTGCAGGTGTTTCCCTCGGCGAAGGAAAAGCCTAAATATAGACAATGCAAGCGTGAGAAGGCACTCACCCTGCTCCGTGCTGGGAACGTGAGCAGGTTTTCTTCCTGTTTGCTGCTCAGGCCGTGGTGGGGAGCATGCGGCTGTCTGGTGAATGCCAGGATGGAAGGCATTTTCCACTCTGCACTCAGCTCACCGCCTCTTTCTGGGTCATTTGGCACCTGTGTGCCCACTCCATCCTGTTGGAAGGGACCCAAGGGAACGACCACAGTGGATAAGGGCACAGAAGCTGGCCACTGCCAAGAAAAACACTGACTCTGCAGGACACGGCTGGACCCCGGGAGGCGGGCTTTCTCCCCTGGTAATGAACACACATGAATCAAGTTCAGCTTGCCCACCGCCACTTCCTGGGACATAGGAAAATAACTTCCAGAGTCAGAAGGGACATTACTTCCACTGTGCCTCCTGGTCCCAAATAAAATCCACACCACAGCTCAGAGCATCAGCTCCAACGCGACTTTAAATAACATGCTTCCTTGTGGGACTTCCCTGGTGGTCCAGTGGTTAAGAGTCTGCCTGCCAGTGCAGGTGGCCTGGGTTCAATCCCCAGCCCGGGAAGATCCCACATGCCCGTGTGCCACAACTACTGAGCCTGTGCCCCTAGAGCCCCTGCTCCACGATAAGAGAAGCCACAGAAATGAGAAGCCCCCACATCGCAACTAGAGAAAGCCCGGGTACAGCAACAAAGACCCAGTCTGGCCAAAAATCAAGAAATAAATGATTTTTACAAAACACTTCCCTGTACATTCATGATCTTTTGGCAGGTTAAAACATTACAAGGGAAGTAATCTTGGAATTGTCAAAAATGGTTGAGGTTCAGCTCATAATTGAAAGCAATTATACTACAATTAAAAAAAGAAAAAGAAAGGGAGAATTATTGGGACTTGCCTGGCAGTCTAGTGGATAAGACTCTACATTTCCTTGCAGGGGGAACTAAGATCCCACAAGCTTCATGGTGCATTTAAAAAAAAGAATTCTCATTTTTTATCCTAAGGAGATCTGTTCTGAACTTTCCTTAAACCGTGTTGGCTGAATTAGGCAGAATTGGGAGCCTCTAGATGTGCCTATGAGGAGCCTGGTAGGCTGCAGTCCATGGGGTCGCTACGAGTCAGACACAACTAAGCGACTTCACTTTCCCTTTTCACATTCACGCATTTGAGAAGGAAATGGCGACCCACTCCAGTGTTCTTGCCTGGAGAATCCCAGGGACGGGGAGCCTGATGGGCTGCCATCTATGGGGTCGCACAGAGTCGGACACGACTGAAGCGACTTAGCAGCAGCAGCAACAGTTGTGTCTACAGAGGAGGAGAAACCAGTTTGGGGAAGAGAGGAGTGAGGGGAAGGAGACTGATCAGGCAGCAGAAACCTCCCCCCAGAACTGTCCTAAGGAGGCAGAAAGTGCGGCCTTTCAGAGGACGTGATTCCACCCTAAACCTAAATTATCCTACATCAAAGAATCTGTTATGGAAACCAAGCGTGGTGTGAAGGACACAGGGGAGCTTGGCATCCATGGGATGTTTCATTTGGCTAAAAGCAGAACCTCTAAAGGAGAAGGAAATGGCAACCCGCTCTAGTATTCTTGTCGGAAAAATCCCAAGGACACAGAAGCCTGGAGGGCTACAGTCCACAGGGTCGCAAAGAATCGGACATGACTGAGCGACTAAGCACAGCACAGTCTTTAAAACCTCTTAGCCAGTTTTAATAACAAGCTCACTACTAAGAAGGCCGCCAAGCCTATAGGAAGAACTGGCACTGCTGAGAACAGGCTGAGCAACAAGGAAGAGCCGCTGAGTGTTGTGGCCATGACGGAACTTGGGAGACAGGCCACCTTGGTGTTCGTGAGGACCAAGAAGGGGAGAGTGGGCAAGGCCAGGTCCATGGCTGATCTGAGCTAAGGAACTGTGTTTAAGACGAATATTCCAAAGAGTAGATCCCTGGAAATGAGTAAGGGGCTTCAGGTTCTTTTAATGTTGACCAACACAAGGAACCATCCTTTATGCTGACATGGGTCAATTTATCGCCATTCTGTGGGTACAGGTTTTCAACAGCTGTGTGTGATTGTATGAATCAGAATCCATCACACATTGTGAGTTCCTTACAGTGATGTCATGAAGATTTTAGAAACCTTCCAGGCAAATCCCTGGGATTCCATGACCTACTCATCCGCTCCTCCAATCTCCCTACCAGCAAAAGGCTTGGTGTGAGAACATCATGTGGGGCTCCCCTGCTGGTCTAGTGGTTAAGACTCTGCCTTCCAATGCAAGGGACCTGGGTTCAATCCCTGGTTGAGGAATGAAGATCCCACAAGTTGCAAATCAACTGAACAACTAATGAGTCTGCACGTTGCAAAGAAAATCCAACACAGCCAAAAATTAAAAGAAAAACATTTTTTAAAAGAGCAACATGACCCGTGAAGTGGACACATGCGGCTTCCTAATGACTGCCTCACAAACAACCCTTTATTATGATCTTAAGATTTTCAGGAAGCACACCAAATTTTCTATAATTGTAATCCCAGGGACAGAGGAGCCTGGCAGGCTACAGTCCACAGGGTCGCACAGAGTTGGACACGACTGCAGTGACTCAGCACACATGTATCCCTTCCTTCTCTTTCCATTTCGAATGTTTTTATGTCGTACCCTCTTGGGTCCTCAGGCATACGCCTGATTTTCATGATCACCACCAGGGTTTGCCAGAGCAGTTCACCTTTGCCAGTTATTTCAATGCTCTGCCATGCAACTCAACTTTATTCTGTATAATTAATCACTTCCATAAACACATTTGATTGAGTACAGACTATGCTTCAGCTAAGCTGAAACTTGGAGACGCCTTCCTTACCTACTTCTGCATCTTTGATCAAAATGTCACCTCTCAGGGAAGCCTTTTCTGACCACTCCAAGCCTCACACCCTGCCCATCTGGGACCTGCTGTCCCTGGGCCTGCTTTACTTTCCTCTGTAACACTGGCAGCTTCTGACATGTCAGCGTTTGTTTATTGTGTATCTCACCAGTTTGTTTGTTTGCTGTGTGTCTTACTAGTTCTCCCAGGGGCGGGGATTTTATTTGTTCATGGTTGTTTTGGCAGTACCTCCATTTGTGTGTTTATCTGGGTCGTGAAGATCTTTTTGTACAGTTCTTCTGTGTATTCTTGCCACCTCTCCTTAATATCTTCTGATTCTGTTAGGTCCATACCATTTCTGTCCTTTATTGAGCCCATCTTTGCATGAAATGTTCCCTTGGTAGCTCTAATTTTCTTGAAGAGATCTCTAGTCTTTCCCATTCTGTTGTTTTCCTCTATTTCTTTGCATTGATCACTGGGGAAGGCTTTCTTATCTCTCCTTGCTATTCTTTGGAACTCTGCATTCAAATGGGAATATCTTTCCTTTTCTCCTTTGCTTTTTGCTTCTCTTCTTTTCATAGCTATTTGTAAGGCCTCCTCAGACAGTCATTTTGCTTTTTTGCATTTCTTTTTCTTGGGGATGGTCTTGATCCCTGTCTCCTGTACAATGTCACGAACCTCCATCCATAGTTCATCAGGCACTCTGTCTATCAGATCTAGTCCCTTAAATCTATTTCTCACTTCCACTGTATAGTCATAAGGGATTTGATTTAGATCATACTTGAGTGGTCTAGTGGTTTTCCCTACTTTCTTCAATTTAAGTCTGAATTTGGCAATAAGGCATTCATGATCTGAGCCACAGTCAGCTCCCAGTCTTGTTTTTGCTGACTGTATAGAGCTTCTCCATCTTTGGCTGCAAAGAATATAATCAATCTGATTTCGGTGTTGACCATCTGGTGATGTCCATGTGTAGATCTTCTCTTGTGTTGTTGGAAGAGGGTGTTTGCTATGACCAGTGCATTCTCTTGGCAAAACTCTATTAGCCTTTGCCCTGCTTCATTCCGTACTCCAAAGCCAAATTTGCCTGTTACTCCAGGTGTTTCTTGACTTCCTACTTTTGCATTCCAGTCCCCTATAATGAAAAGGACATCCTTTTTGGGTGTTAGTTCTAAAATATCTTGTAGGTCTTCATAGAACCGTTCAACTTCAGCTTCTTCAGCGTTACTGGTCGGGGCATAGACTTGGATTACTGTGATATTGAATGGTTTGCCTTGGAAATGAACAGAGATCATTCTGTCATTTTTGAGATTACATCCAAGTACTGCATTTTGGACTCTTTTGTTGACCATGATGGCTGCTCCGTTTCTTCTAAGGGATTCCTGCCCACAGTAGTAGATATAATGGTCATCTGAGTTAAATTCACCCATTCCAGTCCATTTTAGTTTGCTGATTCCTAGAATGTCGATGTGCACACGGTAGACATTCAGTAAATATCTATTTAGTTGTCAGGTTAATTAACTGATTAATCAATATTATTCATCCTTTCTCTGTCCTTCAGTGGAGTCATTGGTCATGTCCTTCATCTCTAGATTTTAGGTTCACCAAAGTGGACTCTAAGGGCAAACATTTTGGATTCCCTAAGTACAAACATATCAATGAATGAATGAGTGAACGAGCAGGTGGATGGACGGATCGATGGATGGATGAACAAAGAAACAAGACACTTGGGGCCCAAAGGACAAGTGGCACATGGAAGAAGGGGGACATCATTAGGAAGAGTTTGAATGAGAGCTCAGAATTTCTTCTTATAGTAGTAACCCAAACCTACATCTATAGTGCTTGTGAAGCAATAGGCCCAGTTAAAAGAAATATATATATACACACATATATATAATTTTTATTTATTCAATACAATTCAGAATTTTTCAAATTGAGTGAAAATTCTTTAAGAAAATTTTTCCAGAGTCAAATAACCTTTAAAAAAAAAACTCTAGGTTTAGCAGTTTTAAACAGACTTCTTTATATCAGCACTTATACAAGCCTTTAAAATGCTAATATTTATTCTACATGAATCACCAATATTCATAAATCCTTTTACCAATTGTTTTAAATCACAGGGTGCTCTGCCCATGGAATAGCCACGAACACCTGCCAGTGTTCCATAGAAGAATGTTTGGGAAAGATCGTTTCAACTTACAGGTTAGAAATTAGCACTGAAACCTACTCCCTGGTAGCCCAATCACTCAGATAACTATGCTAACTTTTCTGTTTGCAAAACAACTGATGTGTAAAGTAAAGAAAAACAGTAAGATTCAGAAGAGCTGGTCATGTCACAGTCACGGCCACTGTTAAGCAGTCAGGAAGGATCCAGTATTATTTAAATAATAATAACAGCAAACTTTAAAAAAAAACAAACCTGTAGATTTCAAGGTAAAGGGGAAATGAAGAGAGGACAGGAAGCCTGACCACCCTCCTCCGCAGGTAAGAGCAGGCAGGAGTTAGAAAGAAACATGTCTCCATTGAGGGTATAGCTCGTCTTAAGATAATATAACACGTGTGAGCTCAGTCGTGTCCAACTCTTCGTGACCCCACGGACTGCAGCCTTCCAGGCTCCTCTATCCATGGAATTTCCCAGGCAAGAATACTGGAGTAGGTTGCCATTTCCTCCTGCAGGGAATCTTCCTGACTCAGGGATGGAACCCATGTCTCCTGATTCTCCCTCATCGACAGGTGGGTTCTTTACCACTGAACCACCTGGAATGTCTGCCTTACATGTTGGGAAATCTCTTTCTCACATTTTTTTTCAACTAAGGTGAAGAACAAACTTCATGCCCAGTAGCGTGGAAAGTGCTTCAAACCCATCTGAGCCAGTCTTCAGAGCCCACTAGAGTCACTTTTCATGCGCTGGGCAGCCCCCACCCTGGCACAGGTGGCCAAGCCTGGAGTCACATAACGGTGGCAGAAGATCAAAAGGAGGAAGAGATGCTAGCAAGGGTCTTTTTCCTTCCAACTTAGCTTCAACAAAGGGAGAGAGAGAC
Organism: Cervus canadensis; assembly: GCF_019320065.1. Taxonomy (NCBI): domain Eukaryota; kingdom Metazoa; phylum Chordata; class Mammalia; order Artiodactyla; family Cervidae; genus Cervus; species Cervus canadensis. Next base: position 109,437,402 of record NC_057387.1, read on the forward strand.
TAAGGTTCAAGGCCATTGGATGCCTGGTCTAATTTCCCTGGAGAAAGTTTGCTTGCAGAAATCTGTTTCACTTCCGATACGTGGCGAGATTCTGGTACCACCATCCTGCTTCTTCCCAGAGGGGTTTGGAAAATATCAAAGTCTGTTGCCTCTGTTGGGGAAAGGATGCTTGGCTGAGCTTTTCTCTCGAAAGCTCTAGTCAAGATAGCTCATTCAAGTCACATAAGCATAAATTGGGAGAGGGAGGAAGACAATAGAGTTCAGAGAAAGTGAAGTGCTTGGGTGTTTTGCGGCAAGTTTAAAGCCCTCTTATTGACATACATACCCTATGGTAGCGCCAGTGGTGAAGAAGCCACCTGCCAATGCAGGAGAGGCAGGCTCAACCCCTGGGACGGGAAGTTCCCTGGAGAAGGGAATGGGAACCCACCCCAGTGTTCTTGCCTGGGAAGTCCCATGGACAGAGGAGCCCGGTGGCGACAGCCCACGGGGCGGCAAAGAGTCGGACACGCCTGAGCGACTGAGCATACGGGCACGATTGACACTCTGTATAAAATGATACATGGGCATGATAAAGCAGCTACAGGGTCATGAATCTGAGCACGCTCCAGTAGATAGTGAAGGACAGAGGAGCCTGGCGTGCTGCAGTTCATGGGGTCACAAAGAGTCAGACATGAGTTAGCAACTAAACACGATAAAATAGATAGCTAATGAGAACCTATTGTATAGCACAAATGCAATGCTCTGCGGCGACCTAGATGGGAAGGAAATCCGAAAAAAGAGGGAATATATGTATACATACAGTGATTCACTTTGTTGTGCAGCAGAAACTAGCACAACATTGGAAAGTAACTATACAAGCTTAAACCATATTCAAACTTTTTTTTTTTTTTTTCAGTTTAAAGCCCTTTGGTGGGGAGGGCTTATCATCAGCAACAGACACAGAGGTGTGTCTGACACAGAGGGCAGTCCTGGCTGGTCACAGAGCGGGTGGCAGAAAGCGAGAAAGGCAGATGGAAGCCAAATCACTAGATGTGAGCTGTTAGGCTGAGGTTTGGTTCTGACATTTCCCCTTCTCTCCACACTTGGTACTTGTCAACGTCCGTAGATTGCTTTTGTATTTAGGGAGAAAAGAAAATCAGTTTTATGAAAAACTGGGAGGCACAAACATTTCTGCAAGGATAGGATAATATTCTCAAACTAGTTAGAAGTTCATTTCAGTAATTTCTGTTCATCTTGCCTGGCAGCGAGGGCCTCGTTGGAGAGAGCTGTACCTGGAGAGGAGGCCCCCACGGAGGTGGCTGTGAGATGTGTGATGAAGGCCAGAATCCGGGCTGCGGGAGGTCAAGCTGGGAGCTGGAGAACTGAGCCGCGGGGGGCCTGCAGTCAGCCCCAGGTACTCACCTGTGCCCGGGAGAGCCGGCAGGTGGATGCACACGGCAACCTGGGCTGGACCAGAGCTGGACCAGGTAAGCAAAGACCCAGGCAGCCTTCCTCCACCCTCCTCTCAGACCCCAAACCCTGGGGCACCGGAGCGTTCTTCTGGGTTCCTGTTCTACTCTCAACATTAGGCTTTTTCTGCCAATATTGAGGTTTTCGTTTGTTTGTGTTTGCACCTAATGGTGAAGCGCTGTATTTTGCATCAAGGTATCTTGAAAATGAAGCTGCATTTGGGGCACATTACAGATGGGGAACGGTCCATCTGTGCTGAGTAAAAAACTCAAGTACAGAATTATTTCCTATTATCACCAGATACTCTATTATCAATGCTTGCCTGTGTGCATGCTAAGTTGTTTCTGTCATGTTGGACTCTGCGTGACCCCTTGGACTGTATGGACCACCAGGTTCCTCTGTCCAAGGAATTCCCCAGGCAAGAATACTGGAGTGGGTTGCCATGCCCTCCTCCAGGGGCTTTTCCTGACCCAGGGATCGAACCTGCGTCTCTTGTGCCTCCAGCCTTGGCAGGCAGGTTCTTTACTACTAGTGCACCTGGGAAGCCCTGACTAATGCTTAACTGAAAGGAAAACATGACTTACCATGCTCAAAAGTTGACAGAATTTAAACAGGCAGATATAAATGTAGCACTAATCTGTATTTTTTTTTTTAAGTTGGAAAAAATCTCTTCTCTTTCCAGCCCTACCCATCCCCACCCCTCCCCAATCCCCTCGGAGAGCCTGCTCCTTGTTTATCACACTTTTGAGCCTGGGAGAGCAAGCGTGGACCGCTGGTGTCCTGGTCCATCCTCAGTCTCTCGGGCAGGCCTGGCTCCCTGGGTCTGGGTCCTCTCTTCCTCTCTGTCTCCCCCGGAGAAGATTTCTTATGTTCTAGGTCCAGGATGGTTTCTTTTCTGTTGCCTTCCCCCGACACAATGACTGTGGATCTGAGCCCTGGGCAGGGGCAACAGGGTTTGCCCACTTGGGCTCCTGCCTCCTGGGTGAGAGGGTCTTGGCGGAGCTGCCCTCCCCGAGCCCATACCTGGGCAGGTTTCTCCTCTCTCCCACCCCCTCCCATCTTTCCCAGCAGCCAGGTCTGCGGAGAAGAACCATGAACAGGAGAGTGACTTCCCTGGGGTCCCCGGCTCCCGGGACTCCACACTCTCAGAAGGGCCCGCATTGAGCTCGTGACAATGAGCTAACGCTCTGGGTGGAGATCGTCCCACCTGCCGTGTGTCAGCCAGCGCATCATCTCCTGGGTGGGACCAAAACAGGTGCTCCAGCCCCTGCCCTTCCCGGAGTCCGGAGTCACTCCCTAGACATCAGGCCTTTTGTCGGTCTTTCTTGTTGGGGGGACCACAGCTATTCCCACCTTCCTACATCATAAACAGAGCCTGGGCCTCCCCCACCCTTATGCCTTTTCTGAAAAGAATAAGAAGTTTTATTAAAGGCTTAAACTGAATGCATTTCTGTGGGCTCCCTGTGAGTTAATTTTTGTTTTGTTTCTGGTGACTGTAACATTTGATGGTTGAATGGTTTCATACGATACTTTTACATACATCAAACAAAATGTATGAGTCGTGTTTTATCATTGACAAAAGCCTTTCCCTTGACACTTTATCTAATTGATGGTCACGGCAACCCGAGGCTCCCACAGCCTCCACAGGCTGACACCTGTGAGGGGCAGAGAGCTAAGATGCCAACCCAGCTCTCAGGGCCAAATCTCGTGGCTATTTTCTCTATAACATGCTTATCCTTGTAACAGGCCTGACCTAGACCAGCCAGATGCTACTTTTCTCATGTTATTTTCATTAAAAAGCACCTTAGATTTCAAGCAATCGGGTCCTTGCTCAAAGCACAGCCCTGAGCCCTTCCGTTCCAGGCTGGCCCCTGAGCCCCACTCTTCAGTCAAGAGCGATGTCCTGCAAGGGTATGAAGAAGTTGCTGTCTCTCAGTGCCATGGGGGAGCGTGGCGAGAGCACCTGTCTCCCAGCAGACATTGGCAGCACAGAGTACAACCACTCTCCTCTGAGACAAGGGTCGGGAGGCTTCCTACTGGCTTATGAGTGGCTGAAGCTCTTCTCTGTTAAGAGGGTTCACAGTCATGACTGTAGCTCTATTAGGATTTGAAAGACATTGGTGGGTGTTGGTGTTAAACATGCAATGTCTTCTCTGGCTACAAAAAAGTATAATAAGTGAAATTTTAAGCATCTTCTAAAAAAAAAAAAAGAATGATGTCCTGTGTGCCCTGTGCCAGGCATCGGGTTAGATTCAGAATCAGTGCTCACGGAGATCGACCTTTAAGTTGACACGGCTAGGCTGTTTCATCATCATCCTATTTTATTCTTAAAACAGCACTATGAGAGAAAGCCCCTTACATCCATTTGAAACATAGTTTTGTTAGTTTTTTAATTTATAAACTAATGCACACTCATTTTTTTAATCAAACTATTGAAACATATAAAATGATCTCATTCTCCCTCCCAACACTTATGCTCCGTAAGTATTGAGTTGGCCAAAAGGTTTGTTCAGATTTTTCATATGATGTTATGGCCCAATGAACTTCGTGGCCAACCCACTAATAACAAGTAGGTTTATCTAACATGTATAGGTTTCTAATATATACTTCTAGATGATGTCTATACAAACAGAAGCAGACCCATACATTAACACATTTGTAATACATAGTTTTTTCCATCTAAGTGGGCTACTACTATTTTGCCACTTGATTTTTTATGATAGATAGATGATAGAGGTAGATAGATAGATAGCTGATGGGTAGATACAGATTTAGATCTTAGACTTCTCTCCCTCTCGGTAAATAAATAAGCATCTAGGATACTCTTCCAACCAGCTCTTCAGTATTCCATTGAATGGCTGTTCTAAAATTTGTTTAGCCAGTTTCCTAATTGATATCAATGTGAATTATCTCTAGATGTTATGATTACATACAGAGCTAAGATAAACCAGCTTTGTGTCTTCTGGGCAGGATAATTCATGTCTCTATCTCAATATTTTCATTTGTATAATGTGAATAAAAATTCTACTTCCCCAAAGGTTGTCCCAAAGATGAAAAGAGATAATAATGGAAAGCATTTAGAACAGTGCCTGGCATATTATAAAGACTCAGTGACTATTGAATATTATTGTTATGAGCCTTTGCAAGAATAAAAAATACGTTTCTGCAAGTAAAATTAATGTGTAAAAGAGTACAGACAATTAGAGTTTTGATGAACAAATTGCCCTCCTAAACATTTATTCTAAAAGTGTTCAATCTCACTCACAAACAAATGAGTCAAAACAACAATGCAGGGGGGAAAAAGCCAACATCGCAGCTCCCTCTCCCACCTGCCTTCCTGACAAAGCCTGAATAGTTGGAAGATCAACAGTATTGATGAGATTTTGGGGGAAGACATTCTCATACTAAACGGCAGCACGTGTGCTAATTTTGTCAGCCTGTTCTTGGCATATCTACAGTGTGTGATTTTGTTGTTGTTGTTGTTGTTTTTAACAATTTTGCAAAGTCCAGTTTGGGCTTCAGTGACCCAGAGGATGAGCAGTTGCGGGTCTCATCCCTCTGGTGAGAAAGACCCTACCCCGGAGCTGTAAGCTGGCTCCTGGTTCCCAGTGGGAGGCACTCACCATCTCTAAGCTCCTTTAAGGCATGTACTGACCATTCCAGCTGCACTTAGGTCTATGTTAAGTTCAGTTCAGTCGCTCAGTCGTGTCTGACTCTTTGCGATCCCATGGACCACAGCATGCCAGGCCTCCCTGTCCATTACCAACTCCCGGAGTTTACTCAAACTCATGTCCATTGAGTTCGTGATGGCATCCAACCATCTCATCCTCTGTTGTCCCCTTCTCCTCCTGCCCTCAATCTTTCCCAGCATCAGGGTCTTTTCAAATGAGTCAGCCCTTCGCATCAGGTGGCCAAAGTATTGGAGTTTCAGCTTCAACATCAGTCCTTCCAATGAACATCCAAGACTGATCTCCTTTAGGATGGACTGGCTGGATCTCCTTGCAGTCCAAGGGACTCTCAAGAGTCTTCTCCAACACCACAGTTCAAAAGCATCAATTCTTCAGTGTTCAGCTTTCTTTATAGTCCAACTCTCATATCCATACATGACCACTGGAAAAACCATAGCCTTGACCAGATGGACCTTTGTGGACAAAGTAATGTCTCTGCTTTTTAATATGCTATCTAGGTTGGTCATAACTTTCCTTTCAAGGAGTAAGCGTCTTTTAATTTCATGGCTGCAATCACCATCTGCAGTGATTTTGAAACCCAGAAAAATAAAGTTAACCACTGTTTCCCCTGTTTCCCCATCTATTTCCCATGAAGTGATGGGACCAGACGTCATGATCTTAGTTTTCTGAATGTTGAGCTTTAACCCAACTTTTTCACTCTCCTCTTTCACTTTCATCAAGAGATTCTTTAGTTCTTCTTCCCTTTCTGCCATAAGGGTCGTGTTATCTGCATATCTGAGGTTATTGATATTTCTCCCGGCAATCTTGATTCCAGCTTGTGCTTCCTCCAGCCCAGCATTTCTCATGATGTACTCTGCATATAAGTTAAATAAGCAGGGTGACAATATACAGCCTTGATGTACCCCTTTTCCTATTTCAAACCAGTCTGCTGTTCCATGTCCAGTTCTAACTGTTGCTTCCTGACCTGCATACAGGTTTCTCAAGAGGCAGGTCAGGTGGTCTGGTATTCCCATCTCTTTCAGAATTTTCCACAGTTTATTGTGATCCACACGGTCAAAGGCTTTGGCATAGTCAATAAAGCAGAAATAGATGTTTTTCTGGAACTCTCTTGCTTTTTCGATGATCCAACAGATGTTGGCAATTGATCTCTGGTTCCTCTGCCTTTTCTAAAACCAGCTTGAACATCTGGAAGTTCACAGTTCACGTATTGCTGAAGCCTGGCTTGGAGAATTTTGAGCATTACTTTACTAGAGTGTAAGATGAGTGCTATTGTGCGGTAGTTTGAGCATTCTTTGGCATTGCCTTTCTTTGGGATTGGAATGAAAACTGACTTTTCCAGTCCTGTGGCCACTGCTGAGTTTTCCAAATTTGCTGGCATATTGAGTGCAGCACTTTCACAGCATCATCTTTCAGGATATGAAATAGTTCAACTGGAATTCCATCACCCCACTAGCTTTGTTCATAGTGATGCTTCCTAAGGCCCACTTGACTTCACATTCCAGGATGTCTGGCTCTAGGTGAATGATCACACCATCGTGATTATCTGGGTCACGAAATTCTTTTTTGTACAGTTCTTCTGTGTATTCTTGCCACCTCTTCTTAATATCTCCTGCTTCTTAGATCCCTACCATTTCTGTCCTTTATTGAGCCCATCTTTGCATGAAATGTTCCTTTGGTATCTCTAATTTTCTTGAACAGCACCAAAAGGGCTTCCCAGGTGGCATTAGTGGTAAAGAACCCACCTACCAATGCAGAAGACATAACAGATGCAGATTTGATCCCTGGGTCAGGAAGATATCCTGGAGAAGGGCAGGTCAGTCCATTCCAGTGTTCTTTCCTGGAGAATCCCATGAACAGAGGAGCCTGGTGGGCTACAGTCCATAGGGTTGTAAAGAGTCGGACTCAACTGAAATGACTTAACACAGCACACAGCACCAAAAATGGACAGAATAAGCAACAGTGGCCAGAGGCTAGAGACTCTTCAATTTAGAGGCTCTGAAGCCAATGATTGAGACCAGGTATGAACTCCTGCCTTCACGAGCTGCCACTGTGTGAGCTTGAGCAAGTTACTCAACATTTCTCAAACTCTTTCTCAGCTCAGCCAAATAAAGACATCATTTCCTATCTCCATGGTTGGTGTTCAGCTGTTAGCACCAGAAGATCATAAACATGCTGAAACAGTCCTGTTTCAGCTGGTGTATAGCCACTGTCCTCATCTCTTTGCCTGAACCTCTCACCAAGTCAACTCTTTCCACTCTTTGTCCAGGATCCTCCCTCAATTCTCCCTTAATTAAAGGCTTTACACCTCTGAGACCACTTTATCGCAGTGGCCAAATCTGCTTTTGATCATCATTGCTCAAGACCTACTGTGGTTGAGTAACTGAGAGTACCACTCTCTCCCCTCCCAAGGAGGCATGGAGGATCGTGGGGATAAAACACAGGAATCACCTAGCACTGCATACAATCTAGCTGCCATTAATAGGTGATGGCTATGGTAGAAGGGCTTCCCCAGTGGCTCAGCTGGTAAAGAATCCACCTGCAATGCAGAGGACCTGGATTCCATTCCTCAGCTGGGAAGATCCCCTGGAGAAGGGATTCAGTATTCTGGCCTGGAGAATTCCATGGACTATATAGTCCATGGGGTCTCAAGAGTTGGACACGACTGAGCGACTTTCACTTTCACATGGTAGAAACCCAACTATCAGCATGAAACACAGACAAGAAATCATAACACAGGATCACGCTCATCTTCCCCATGTCTCTAGCTTCCTCCGGGAAAGGATTCTTGTTCATGGCATTTTGTTTGTTTGTTTGTTTAGTTTTTTGGGTTTTTTGTTCTGGCTGTACTACATAGCATGTGGGATTTTAGTTCCCCAACCAGGGATCAAACCCATGGCCCCTGCTTTGGAAGTGCAGAGTCTTAACCCCTGGACTGCCAGGGAAGTCCTTGTGGCATCTTAAAGAGAACAAAGGAAGCCAAAGAGACAAAGACAGCCCCATAATGTGGGACTAGGAAAGAGGGACATGGGAAACAGAGACAGGACAGGCTTGTTGGCCAAATGTCTGCAAGGTGCTGGTTTGCAAACCAGGGACAGAAAGTGGGAGAAAAGTAAGCTTCAGGAAAGGTCAGTTTTCCCCTCAGGGGGATAACTGAGGCTGACTCAGGGTGAAGCCGGCGAGCTCCAAGCTTTGGGGCCATTGGCTTGCAAGGGCCCTTCCAAGATTCTAGGAAGGGCTGACTAATGCACTGACACAGTCATACATGTTTTTGAAAACTGCAAAAATAAGATGCTTTAATTCCAGTTGGTTACCATCTCTCTTTCTCTACTCTTATTCCTGTCAGTCAGCTTCTCACATCCACAGCACTGGAATTCACTGGGGGCTAACTGGATATATTCTTCTAGTTTACAGTATTTCTAGCTATCTCAGCAGATGGATGGCTGCCAGGAATAACCGGATCACCTGTTCTAGGACTCCATGATGTACCGATGGCTACTCTGGCTTTTGTGTGTTTGTTTGTTACTTTTTATTTTATATAGGAGTTCAGCTGATTAACCATGTTGTGATAATTTCAGGTGCTCAGCAAAGTGACTCAGCCATACATGTACATATATCCATTCTCCCCCCGACGCTGGCCACTTGGTGGCATGAAGGTGTCCTTGGGTGCCCAGATCACAGATAGATGCGTAGAGGAGTGAAAATAAGTTTAAAGTAAGAAGCCAGTAGTTAGTCTGTGAAAACCTTCCAATCATTACACATTAATATTATAAGCTGAGGATTTAGTTCTCGTGGATGTCCAGCTAAAGTAGAAATTCTTTCCCATCAGGAGTATTCCTACAATGCCACACATACAGTTACAGAAAAACCATACCGTCTCTTTATCCAAGGGAATTGTGTCAATAGAACTTCTACGAAAGTTGCACTGACCTGCAACACTAATGCAAACGGTAGGCACATCTGTGTATAAAGATGTGTATTTTACCCACCCCAACTTTTAGTCCATCCTAAAGGAAATCAGTCCTGAATATTCATTGGAAGGACTGATGTTGAAGCTGAAACTCCAATACTTTGGCCACCTGATGCAGAGAACCGACTTATCAGAAAAGACCCTGATGCTGGGAAAGATTGAAGGCAGGAGGAGAAGGGGACGACAGAGGATGAGATGGTTGGATGGCATCACTGACTCAGTGGACATGAGCTTGAGTAAACTCCAGGAGTTGGTGATAGACGCAGTCCATGGGGTCGCAAAGAGTTGGACACGACTGAGCGACTGAACTGAACGGAACGGAACTTAACTGAACTTTCCGACCATGTGCCCCCATAGCTCACATCTCTTATCCTTACAAAGTCCAACGGTTCTAGATAAAACAGCACGCGAAGTTGCCACCGAGCAGCAACATGGTAAAAGCAAACAAGGCTCTTACCAAAAACAATATTTTTCTCTGCATCAGTGTTTGTAGTATGAGAGCAACTCAATTACCAAACTGCATGTATCAAAAAACCTACTGCACTTTCTTTACTCTTTATACTCATTTGGTGCCTAATTTTATATCTATCATTTTGTATTCTTCTTAATGAAGCCCTCCAAAATTGTACAAGTTTCAGGGCCCACAAAATCTGGATCTGCCCCTCTCTTTAAACTCCATATTTTGAAATAATTTCAGACTCAAAAAAAGTTGTTGTGGCTGTTGTTCAGCCACCAAATCGCGTCTGACTCTTTGCAACCCCGTGGACTGCAGCATGCCAGGCTTCCCTGTCCTTCACTATGTCCCAGAGTTAGGTCAAACCCAAGTCCATTGAGTCGGTGATGCCATCCAACCATCTCATCCTCTGTTGTCCCCTTCTCCTCCTGCCCTCAACCTTTCCCAGCATCAGGGTCTTTTCTGATGAGTCAGTTCTTCGTATCAGGTGGCCAAAGTATTGGAGCTTCAGCTTCAGCATCAGTGCTTCCAATAAATATTCGGGTTGATTTCCTTTAGGATTGACTGGTTTGATCTCCTTGCTGTCCAAGGGACCCTCGAGAGTCTTCTTCAGCACCACAATTAAATTTAGACACAGAAACAGCTGTAGAAGTAGTATATCCTGTTTCCAGCCACTATTAACACACATATAGTTTAATCAAGAACTGGAAATTAATACTGCTGTGAAATTATTAACTAAACTGCAACCTTGTTAGAGTCTGAGATTTTTCCTGTCATGTCCTTTTTCTGTTCCCAGGTCCTGCCCAGGATCCCATATTGCATTTCATTGTTCGGTCACACTGGTCTCCTCTAGTCTATGACAGATTCGAAGTCTTTTCCTGTCTTTCATGACCTTGACACCTTGGGAGAATATTAATTGGTTGTTTTGTAAGACGTTCCTCAGTTAAGGTTTGGCCAACATTTATTCATGACTGGAGCAAAAACAGGCTAAATTACATCATACCTTTCAGTGCATCTTATCAAGGGGTTCATGATGCCAAGACGTATTGTTAGCTGTGCCATTTACCTGGATCATTTGGTTAAGTTACTGTTGGCTGGGTTTCTCCATTGTGAAGTCACTCTCTCTTCTCCATAGTGGATAAGAATGCTGAGGGAGCTACTTGGAGACTATGCAAACCCTACTTCTCAAACGTTCTCACACTAATTTTAGCATTGAAGGATCTCGACTGCGACAGTTAACACTGAGATGCTTGCTTAATGATTGTTCTCTATTTCCCTCTTTTTGGCTCTACTTAGCAATTGATATTCTGTTCTAAGGCAGCACTGTCTCTTCTCTCCTATTTATTTACTTCATTATTCAATTATTTATACCAGTATGAACACATGATGGCTTTTAATTTTGTGCTATATGTTAAAATTCAACACCATCATCACCTGTTCTGTTGACCAAATGTTTTGGCTTTGGCCATGCGGACTTCCTTCACATTGACTCTTGTCTTTCTATGTGGTGCCCTCTTTTCTCGGGCACTTTCTTACTTTGGCACCACAAGCTTCGTCTTGCATTTTGCTTGCCCCAGCACTGGGATGAACCGCTTTCCCCTGATTCCATTTTTTGGAGATTGGTGTTTAGAGACCAGGATCTGGGAAGCAGTCGCCCTTGTTACTGTGGTATCATTGCTTGCAGGCTCTCTAAGGGACAGAGCTAAGACATACATGCATGTGTGTGTGCATCGTAACCCATCTTAGATGCACATCCGTATTTCTCTGTCTCTATCAAATCATGAGTTTATACTAATACCTCTGATCCCAATTCAACACCACAGGGTTCATTTTAGCCTTTCCTGTGAGTACATGGGCAAGGCTACCAGTGACATGGAAATGACAGCAAAACCCACACTCCAGAAGCCTCCGGTCCAGCCTATAGCCCTGGGGTCTCATGGATATCCCTCAGAAGTCCACATCATTTAAGCTTCTCCTCTAATGCCACAACTTAAAATAGATCACCTTTGTCCTGTGTTTTGATCACAAAGCCAAGGACACAAAAGAGAAAGTGATCAAATTACAACCGTCAGTTCTCCAAATGTTATGACTGGCCAGGATTCAGATAAATTAAGATGCATCTACTACACTGAATTTTGTTTCTAAATTTATACTTTATTGACTTTGGAGCTGTGCCAGTCCGTGGCAACTAACTGCATTTCAGGTGGAAGTGTTGCCTAAAATTTGAGTTAACATTTCAGTAGGGTTGTTGAGGGGCTTCCCCAGCGGCTCCATAGTAAAGAATATGCCTGCAGTGCAGTGGACACAGGCTGGATCCCTGGGTCAGCAAGCTCCCCTAGAGGAGGAAGTAGCAACCCACTCCAGTATTCTTGCCTGGAGAATCCCATGAACAGAGGAGCCTGGCGGGCTACAGTCCATACAGTCACAAAGAGTCAGACAGAACTGAAGCAGGTGAGCACACACACACAGGGTGATTGAAGTTCCAAGGTTTACATGGTCATGGGATGTGATGCCTACTATATTACGCAAGCTAACCTAAGACTTATCAGTGAAAACCTCTCAACAGCACTAATATATCCAGAGGCAGGGAGCCCCTCCTCCTTAATAACAGAATAATGCTATTAATAGCATTTACACTGGTTTCCATGAGAGGAATGTTTCCCTCAACACTCAGACTGCTTGTCCTCTCTCTTACTTTTCTCTAGGGAACTGGGGTCGCTGACCTGATTGGAAAGTCAGGGAAAGAGAACAGGCATGCTCAGCCAGCCCATCCTCCTCCAGCCATCAGAGAGTAGAATTTCTGGTCTGCTCCTCCCAGCCCCAAGCCTTCCTAATCCAGGATCACATATGAGGTTTGCAAGCTTCAGGATAACTGAAGCTTTAGGTAAGACAGAACTCAAAGATTGTGGATACTGACAATTTCAAGCAAATTTAAGCCTAAGACCCTGATGCTGGGAAAGATTGAGGGCAGGAGGAGAAAGGGGTGACAGAGGATGAGATGGTTGGATGGCATCATTGACTCAAAGGACATGAGTTTGTGCAAACTCCAAGAGATGGTGAAGGACAGGGAAGGCTGGTGTGCTACAGCCCATGGGGTCCCAAAGAGTCAGAGACCACTGAGTGACTGAACAGCAATGATGAAAGTGAGATTTGACCTTGCCGAGTCACTGCAGCTTTGGGCAGTTTTGTTTTTCAAAAAGAAGGGCAACAGCCTCTGACCTTGACCCAGTCCAGGCTACGGACACTTAGCAGATGCTCCCTGTCTGTGACAGCCTTAGCAAACCCGGGCAGTGAATGGAGGATGCAGAGCCCAAGCCTTAGCGAAGACGTGTGCCTCTGGGAACCAAGCAGATGCTTTAGCCAAATATGAGCTGCGTGGGTGGTGGTCACGCCAGCTGCTGCAGCTTGACCTTGAGCCATGCAGACGCAGCTGACATTTAAATATACACACCAGCACGCCAGGTGAGGCTGAGGCTGGAGGAGACCCTCCTTGACCTTGACCTTGGTGGGTAGAACAGCGTCTGCTTTTAAACTGGAAGGCAGTTGAGCTCTGCGTTTGTTGCAGAGTTAGTTGCAGTGCTAGAATGTGGGTGCTGAGCCTGGGGAGACAGCGTTAGATTGACTGGCCACTGATTTCATTCTGCACACACAACCAAAGAAGAGACTGGAGGGACTAAACTCTAATCAAGGGCTCCCCACAGGGCTGCGAGCTGGCTCCAGGCGCCTTCATTATGAAAGCCCTGACTCTGGCTTTTGAATACAGAGAACCAAACCAACGCACCTTCCGGGGGTGATCGATTTTCAGTAACAAATAAAAAGAACCAGGATCTCTTCTGAAACAAATGGCTGTCATCTTGTGTGAAGGCAGAGAGTCAACTCAGTGAAATCGCTGCAGATCTGAAAGCCAGAAAGGCCCGTGCCTCGAAGAATCTTATTTGCTCAGAAAATCGAGGAGAAATCAGAGTGACATTAATCAAACAAAATGGTTTGGGCTTATAGTCAGGACAGGAAAAGTAACAATAAGGCAGACTGGGAGCATTCAACTGGAGAGAGATTAAGAGCTAGGAGAAAGAGTGGGATTTTAGCAACAGCCAAAACAGTACTAAAGGAATAACTGAGATTTCTGGGCCAGGAAAGGATACAAACAGAGTAGGAGATGTACCTCCAGGCCTAATGGGAATGGGGGCGTGTTGTCAACATGATCTTGGTTGTCAACAGGTCAGAAAGAGTGGAATCCGATGAAATCTGATATCTCTGCCCTCATCTGCTGGGAGGACCACCTTGTCGGGGGTTGGGGGGAGGCACTCGGCATCAGTCTGTGATGAGAGCAACTGAGAACCACCACTGACATTGGGTGGAACGTGATTCCAAGTGGTTACAGAAAGTCTGAGCAGATTCGCGAGATACTCACTCTGACCAGTGTGAAACACTCAAAGCAGCCTCCTTAGGTGCTTTTCAAGGGGACACTGTCACTGTGGGACCAGGACATCCTGCCCTATGAGGACAAGCTCAGGAACAAGGGCTCTACGAGAAGGTACAGCCAAGATGCCCTGAGCCAGGAGGACAGAAATGAGATCAGGTCCAGCCTGGCTGAAATGTTCGTCCTCTGGGAGCCCGTTCCCCAGTGGAATGACCCACTCGGGAACAGAGTCGTAAGGAGATGAGAACGCAGAACAGTGAGTGGCTATCACAGACCTGGAATCTTATTTCCTTTTGCTCATTCAGCAGTTGACAAGGCAGAGGATGGAGGAATACGTTAGAACCAAAGCCACGAGGAATTAGGAAAGAAGGCACTCAGGTTGGGCCCAGGGTTCGAACCCCATGTGTTTGGGACAAGGAGAGGGGGCCATTCGGAAAGTAGTTTTAACTGCTGGAAGCTCAGGAGGGCCTCAAGAGGATGAGGACAGTGGAGGGAAAGCCAGGCCACTGAGCACGGAAGGGCAGACCCCCAGAGGGAGCCTTCGGAGCAGAGAAGCAGAGCAACTGCTCAAAGTACCAAGGCACGCAAACCAGAGGTCTCCTTATGCAGAGCGGGGAGAGGCTGCAAACAAGCCCTGGAATGGGCCTTAGGCTGCAGTTCAGACAGTGAACTTTCTGCAAGAAGGCAGCCGTGTCCCATGAGAACAGGTGGATTCTCCCCAGATGAGACGAACACACAGTAACAATGTCTCCAGGCCGACAGATAGCCAACAGACACATGAAACGATGTCCAACATCGAGAAATGTTAGACAAATGCAGATCAAAACTACCAGGAGATATCACCTCACACCGATCAGAATGGCCATCATCAGAAAGCCTACAAGTTATACATATGTGTATTTCCTGGTGGCTCAGACGGTAAAGAATCCGCCTGCAATGCAGGAGACTCAGGTTCAATCCCTGGGCCTGGAAGACCCCCTGGAGAAGGGAATGGCTGCCCACTCTAGTACTCTTGCCTGGAGAATCCCATGGACAGAGGAGCCTGATGGGCTATAATCCACTGGGTTGCAAAGAGTCGGAGACGACTGAGCGACTAACATTTTCACTTTCTCTTATAGCTGAATCACTTGCTGTATGCCAGAAACTAGCATGGCACTGTAATTTAACTATACTTCAAATTCAAAAATAAATAATGTCTCAATGGCAGATTTCTTTCACTTGACTGTAACTCAGAGGTCAAGGACTTGAGCCAATGCTCATAGATTGACAGGCAGCCCATGGGGTGGGGTGGGATGGGGAGCAAGGTTCTCTCCATCCCCACCCTTTGTTCAAGTGCCCTGGGCTCCCTACAAGATCGAGCACTGGCCCGCCTCACTAGGGCGGCAGATATGACATGGGTGCACTTTTATTCCAGTCCTTGTAACACCTCAGTTCAGTTCAGTCACTCAGTTGTGTCCGACTCTGCGACCCCATGAACCGCAGCACACCAGGCCTCCCTGTCCGTCACCAACCCCCGGAGTCCACCCAAACCCATGTCCATTGAGTCAGTGATGCCATCCAACCATCTCATCCTCTGTCATCCCCTTCTCCTCCTGCCCTTAATCTTTCCCAGCATCAGGGTCTTTTCTAAATGAGTCAGCTCTTCACACCAGGTGGCCAAAGTATTGGAGTTTCAGCTTCAACATCAGTCCTTCCAATTAATATTCAGGACTGATTTCCTTTAGGATGAACTCGTTGGATCTCCTTACAGTCCAAGGGACTCTCCAAAGTCTTCTCCAGCACCACAGTTCAAAAGCATCAATTCTTCGGCACTCAGCTTTCCTTATAGTCCAACCATCACATCCATACATGACCACTGGTAAAACCATAGCCTTGACTAGACAGACCTTTGTTGGCAAAGTAATGTCTCTGAAAAAAAAAAAAAAAGTAATGTCTCTGCTTTTCAATATGCTGTCTTGATTGGTTATAACTTTCCTGCCAAGGAGTAAGCATCTTTTAATTTCATGGCTTCAATCACCATCTGCAGTGATTTCGGAGCCCAGAAAAATAAAGTTAGCCACTGTTTCCACTGTTTACCCATCTATTTCCCATGAAGTGATGGGACCAGATGCCATGATATTAGTTTTCTGAATGTTGAGCTTTAAGCCAACTTTTTCCACTCTCCTCTTTCACTTTCATCAAGAGGCTCTTTAGTTCTTCTTCACTTTCTGCCATAAGGGTGGTGTCATCTGCATGTCTGAGGTTATTGATATTTCTCCCAGCAATCTTGATTCCAGCTTGTGCTTCAACCACCCCAGCGTTTCTCATGATGTACTCTGCATATAAGTTAAAAAGCAGGGTGACAATATACAGCCTTGACATATCCCTTTTCCTATCTGGAAGCAATCTGTTGTTCCATGTCCAGTTCTAGCTGTTGCCTCCTGACCTGTATACAGGTTTCTCAAGAGGCAGGTCAGGTGGCCTGGTATTCCCATCTCTTAAAGAATTTTCCACAGTTTATTGTCTCTTTTAAAAAAAGACTCCCTCGGCCTGCCGAGACCTAAGTGAGCTTCTCAAGTGTGACTGCACATCGGAATCAGGCGGGAAGCGTTGAGAAGGACCTGGAACCTGGTCCCAGCCCAGAGGCCCTGGGTTAAAAGGTATGGGACGCGGCCTGGGCGCTGGGAGTTGTACGCAATCCGCAGGTGTATCCAGAACCTCAGAATGCGACCTCACCGGGAAATATGGGCTTGCAGATGTAATTAGTTTACAATCAAGGTGGGAGCACACTGACTTGGGGGGTGGTACATCCGATGAGAGTGTCCTGCATAAGAGACAGAAAGGGACACAGAGAAACACAGAGCAGTTGGCGTGAAGACAGAGGCAGAGGCTGGAGGAACGGGCCCACAGCCAAGGAACGACAAGGATTCCAGCAACTCCCAGAAGCCAGCAAAGGCAGGGGATGGTTTCTTTCTCAGAGCCTCTGGAAGGAACCGACCCTGACAGCATCTTGGTTTTGGACTTCTAGCCTCCCAAGCTGTGAGAAAATAAATGTCTGCTCTCTTAAGCCCCTCAGTTTGTGGCTCTAGGTTACAGCAGCCCCTGGAAACAAACGCACCAGTTGACCACCCTGCATGGTCAAGCTGGCAACCCCTGACTTTCCGGAGGAAGAGACTCCCCCGCCGCCAGCTGCCCTTCTGGGGGTCTGCCTGTCATCCCAGCAAGAAGGTCCCTGGCAGAGCTGAGAGGAATTAGAAGTCAGGAGCATGACTTTTGGTCTTTCAGTTCTTTGACTTCCAACTCACAAGGACAAAAAGTTTAACTCCAACTTTGATTCCATGGGACTTCCACTTCTTTGAAGTTTGGCTGGCAAGGGGACTTAATCTTCTGGGTTTACGTTATCCCCAGGAACTTCTTAATGAAGAGAGGGTTTATGTTCAAATCGGAGGTGATTTATTTAATTTTGGGGCTATTGAGGATGTCACTTGATCACACTGCAGGAGCTCTGATAGGAATGTCAAACACAGGGCTAGACCTAACTGAGCACGTGACCTTGAGGGGAGCGTGACCTGGAGTTGACTGAACGCAGCTGACTTAGCTATTCAGAGGCAGAGGCTGTGCTGCTAAGTTCCTAAGGGCGTGTTAGTTACTCAGTCCTGTTCAGCTTTTCACAACCCCATGGACTGCAGCCTACCAGGCTCCTCTGTCCATGGAATTCTCCAAGCAAGAACACTGCAGTGGGTTGCCGTTCCCTTCTCCAGGGGTCTTCCCAACTCCTGCCTTTCAGGCAGAGTCATTAGTGTCTGAGCCGCCAGAGAAAGCCTCCTAAAGTTCCCAAGGGAAACCATAAAAGACCAGTGGCCTGGTGTGGGGGGAACAGACCTGCCCTGATGGTCCCCCCGCCCTGGAGATGGGGCTTGCCCTCCATTGCCCACTGGCCCAGCAGGTGCAGAGGACAGTCGGCTGGGGGGAACCCCTCTGACTTTCCAGAGGAGGGGCTCTCCCAGAGCCCTCCAGACCTCCTGCCCCACCCAGCCCCACTGCCAGCAGGAGAGCAAGGCTGGCAGGCAGCATGCCAGCCTCCAGTACCAGGTGCTGCCTTGAAGCAACTCGCCGGCTGTCTTCTCCACCCGGAGAGTCTGTCTCCCCTTCCCTCCACCAGCCCAGCTGGAGGCAGGACAGGGCGAGGCCTGTCAGCCAGACACAACTCACTCTCTCCCTGCAGGCAGGGAGCAAGCCGGCCATTCCTGAACCCGGCCTCGTCAGTGAAGAAGGTGCCATCCAGGCCTCTACCTGCTGATTGTCTTGTCTTAGTTTACTGTGACTCAGAGCTCAGGTGGGAGGGGAGTGCCACTATTGACCCTGAGAGCAAGCACCGCTGCCCCCTCCCGAGGGCTGGGCACAGGGCGCTGAGCCAGGACCCTACAGGAACGCTCAGCATAGACGTGAGCATTCACTGCTGCCTCAGCGAGGGGACACTCAGTCATTCCCTTTCCCAGAGAGTACACGGGGGCGCAGAGAGGCCAGGTCGTGTCACACGGACCAGGGCTGGACGAGAGGACACTTGAACCCAAACAGCTGACCCCCGAGCCCTAAAAGTAATGAGGGAAAAGCACATATGACTGACAGTTACCACAGGGGAAGGATGGGGGGAGGAATAAATCAGGAGTGTGCGATTAACAGATACACACTGCTCTATATAAAGTAGATAAACAAGAACCGACTCTGCAGCACAGGGGACTGCATCCAATATCTTAACCTACAATTGAAAAGAATCTGAAAATGAATGAATATATACACACATATATATATATATAACTGAATCACTTTGATGTACGCCTGAAACTAACACAACATTGTCAGTTGACTATACTTCAATCAAAAATAAATATATATCTGTGTGTGTACATGTGTGTATATGTGTGTGTACATGTATGTGTGCGTGTGTGTGTGTGTGTGTATACATAAATGAAGGGACTTCCCTGGTGGTCCAGTGGCTAAGACTCCACACTCCCCAATGCAGGGGGCCTGGGTTCGATCCCTGGTCAGGGAACTAGATCCCACATGCCCCAGCTAAGAGTTTGCAAACTCCAACTAAGGATCTCATGTGCTGCAGTGATGATTGAAGATGCCATGTTCTGCAACTAAGACCCCAACACAGCCAAATAAATAAATAAACATTTTTTTAAATAAAAAGCATATGTGATAATACCAAACCTAGGTTGCAGTATAGTATATACTTAGCATGATAAACTCATTAAGTATGCATGAGTATATATAAACATACATTCACGTGTGAGTTCATGAGTACATGCTATGAGTATATGTTAATATGATATATATGAACTTATATAAAATCACAAGTCTTGTTACATATGTGTCATATATAGTTAACATGTGTTGGTATATGTATATGTAGCCACCAATTTCTTTCACAAGAATTTATAAGAATAAGTGTTGTATAAGTAGATATGCCTAAGGCTATTCAATGCAGCTTCTTTATAATAACAGAAAATGGAAACAATATGACTATCCAAAACAACAGCTGATTAAATATATTACAATAAAGTCATCCAAGAGCAAAGGGCTTTTTTTAAAGGCACACGAGTAAGAAAAAATGGAAAAGTAAACAGCAGCAATAAGATCTGAAACTTGGGAAGGAGAATGAGGAGTACTAACGACAGGAGGCCTGGCGTGCTGCAGTCCATGGGGTCGCAGAGCCGGACACGACTGAGCAACGGAACAAGTGACTGACAGCTAAGAAGCCTCACGCTGGCGATGAGGATTCTAAGAACCAAGAGGCAGAGTCCCCCAGAAGTCTAGGAACTGGGGTGAGTGAGGGGTGGCGTGGAGCTCAACCAGGGAGAGCTGAGTGAGGGCTCAGGTAAGCCCTCCTCCCAGCAGAGGAAATGCCCCTTCCCACCCCTGCCAAGCCTGGAAGTGGACCCTCCGGAGAGAGGGAAGCAAATGGCCTCTGGACGGGGTGCCCAGGCCCCAGTGAGGGCAGGGCCTTCCACCAATGACAGGCACGTGAAGCACATGTTTATCTCCTGGAGGCTGAGACCCCTTTCTTCCTGCAACTCCAGGCAGGATGTTGGCAGCAGCCTCGCCTCCAGGAAGACCGACAAAGACGTTAACATCAGCAATTCCCAACGACACAGCCCAGCCATCAGAAGAAACTGACAAGGTCAGACTGGGATCCAGTTTTGCAAAAGCAACGAAGAGGTGACCGTGGAGGCAAGGCTCCTGGGCTTTGTATGGCTCTCGCGTCACCCCTGCCGCCCTGACCGCCAGCAGGGGCCAAAGTGAGGTTTCCGCACTGAACACGAGGAGAGGCCAGCAGAGGAGGTGGGACAGACGGAAGGTTCCACGAGCACCAGGGGAAATTACACCCTATCTAGGGACACAGCCCAGAGCCACGCTGCCGGGGAGCGCTGATAAGAGCAAAGCCGGTGGCCTATTAGACAGGAAACAGCACGGGAGTTGGCCACAAGGCCCCGGCATTAAAGGGACCAGAACGCAGAAGAAACATGGCAAGGAGGTGCTTGCAGGGAAATTCCCTTCAGAGGAAAGAAAGATGCCAAGGGAACAAGTACCCTAACTCAGCTGGCCCAGAGGACAGCGGCGAAAAAGAATTTGGCATTTATGGGGGAGAGATTTTTTTTAAAAAGACCTTATTAATTTCAATTCTGAATTGTGACATTCTGCTTTTGCTTTGTAAGGCATCAATTTGTGGTTTTTGCAACCAAATGAAGAACCCTGATTAAAATCACTGGAGTGGGGGCCAGGAACACTCTCCAGGAGCCCTGGGGATGATGTAGGTGGTTATAATCAGGACAGCTGATCAAGCCACTCTTAGCACTAGAGATCTGCCTCATAAAACTCACAGCAAAAATTCAAACACTGGAGGCCAGGGTTAGAGGCTATTGTAGGTTTAACCATATCCTACCAAAAGATAGGCTGAAGTCCTAAGCCCTGGTATGAACGTATGTGACTTTATTTGGAAAAAGGGTCTTTTCAGATGTCATTAAGATGTTAGTTGTTGTTTAGTCACTAAGTCGTGTCTGACTCTTTGTGACCCCATGGGATGTAGCCCGCCCTGCTCCTCTGTCCATGAGATTTTTCAGGCAAGAATACTGGAGTGGGTTGTCATTTCCTTCTCCCAGGGATCTTCCAGGGATCGAACTCAGATCTCCCGCTTGGTAGGTGGATTCTTTACCACTGAACCACCTGGGAAGATTAAGTGGAGGTTATCTAGGACTAAGATAGATAGACCCTTTATCCAACACGACTTAGCATCCTCATAAGAAGAGGAAAAGAGGGACTTCCCTGGAAGTCCAATGGTTAGGACTTTGCCTTCCAATGCAGGGGGTATGGGTTCAGTCCCTGGTCTGGAAGCGAAGATCCCTTATGCCTCACAGCCAAAGAACCAGAACAAAAACAACAGAAGCAATATTGTAACAACTTCAGTAAAGATTTTGAAAATGATCCACATCCAAAAAAAATCTTAAAGTAAAGAGGACAAGAGGCACAGAGGCATACTCAAGAAGGCCAGGAGCCGACAGAGACAGAGACGCAGCGATGCCTCCCCAAACCAAGGAACCCCACAGATGTTGGCAGAGCTGAGAGAGGGGCACAGAGCTGACCTCGGGCCTCCAGAAGTGCCCAACCCTGCTGACACCTTTGATCTGGGACTTCTGACATGCGGAACCAGGAGAGAAGGACTCTGTGCTATTTCCAGCTGCCCACGTTGCGGGGCTAATGCTTCAGCAGCCCCAAGACTCTAAGACGAAGGGGTTCAGAGGTGCACGCAGAACCTGGATTAGAACCCACATCTCCCAACCCACTTCTCTCCTCCTGCCTCTGCTCACCCGGGAGCTCGTTATCAGTATGAGACAATTTTTCCTGAGACACAAGGATGTAGAGAATTGAATATAAATGGGGCCACGCTCTGGTGTCCCAGCGTTGACAAAGCCGTCAGGAGTCAGCTATAGATTCCCGGTACTTAAACACAAGATCAAAAGCCCTCCAACCTGATTTCCAAAACTCAGTACTGGTACAGAGGAAAACAAGACTTTGCCTTTCATCAGCGAGGAAAATCTCTCTGCTCGCGAGCAATTGAAGAAAATGAATGTGAAACCACGTGATACCTATTTCCCAGAGCCCCTTTCCTGCCTCTTAGCTGTGCCATACCATTCCTCAATAAAGGACAATTAGGCCCATTATGGCTGTGTGGTCCCTAAATAGCCACGGGCCTCTGGAATTTGTGCGCCGTGGAGCACAAATTGGTCTTCTTTAAACTTCTTATTAATTAGAGACCTCTTATCTGAGCACAGCATAATTTCTGCCTGTTCCCATGGGGAGAGCCTATAGCTGCGCTAAGCGTTGCCGGGCGCCCGGGCTGCACCGGCTTCCCGGGGCTGGGTCCCGCCAGCGGCAGCTCCTGGCCGGTAGGATGCTGCCGGCACGTGCTCGCTGGGGAACTGGTGCGCTGTGCTGTGTTGTTCTGGTTTCTGTCATTTCGGTCGTGTCCAACTCCCTGTGACCCCATGGCCTGTAGCCCACCGGGCTCCTCTGTCCACGGGATTCTCCAGGCGAGAACACTGGTGTCGGTGGCCTGTTCCTTCTCCAGGGGATCTTCCCAACCCAGGGATCGGACCTGGGTCTCCTGCACTGGCAGGCAGGTTCTTTACCCGCTGAGCCACTGGGAAAGCCCCCTGAGGAGCTGGAATGGAAGCTAATTCTGCCAGAGAGGGAAAAAGCCTCCCCAAAGGCACCCAAAACAGAAAGAACTTTATTTTCACTGAAGTACAGTTGGTTTACAAAGTTGTGTTCACTTCTGCTGTGCTGCAACGTGCTGGTGGGCATGTAAATTGATGCAGCCGCTACGAAAATAGTATGGAGGCTCCTCAGAAAACTAAATATAGAATTCTCGTATGATCCAGCAGCCCCACTCCTGGGCATATATCCAGGCCAAACGCTAAATCGAAAAGACACACACACCTGTATATTCATAGCAGCACTATTCACAACAGCCAAGACATAAAAATGACCTAAATGTCCGTCGACAGATCAAAGAAGATAGAGGATGTGGTACGTGTATATAGTGGAATACTACCTCGCCATAAAAAAGAATGCAGTAATGTCATTTGCAGCAACCTGGATGTAGATACCTATGAAAAGAAGAGAAGCAAAAAGCAAAGGAGAAAAGGAAAGATATTCCCATTTGAATGCAGAGTCCCAAAGAGTAGCAAGGAGAGATAAGAAAGCCTTCCTCAGTGATCAGTGCAAAGAAATAGAGGAAAACAATAGAATGGGAAAGACTAGAGATCTCTTCAAGAAAATTAGAGATACCAAGGGAATATTTCATGCAAAGATGGGCTCAATAAAGGACAGAAATGGTAGGGACCTAAAAGAAGCAGAAGATATTAAGAAGAGGTGGCAAGAATACACAGAAGAACTGTACAAAAAAGATCTTCACAACCCAGATAATCATGATGGTGTGATCACTCACCTAGAGCCAGACGTCCTGGAATGTGAAGTCAAGTGGGACTTAGGAAGCACCACTACAAACAAAGCTAGTGGAGGTGATGGAATTCCAGTTGAGCTGTTTCAAATCCTAAAAGAGGATGCTGTGAAAGTGCTGCACTCAATATGCCAGCAAATTTGGAAAACTCAGCAGTAGCCACAGGACTGGAAAAGGTCAGTTTTCATTCCAATCCCAAAGAAAGGCAATGCCAAAGAACGCTCAAACTATTGCACAATTGCACTCATCTCACACGCTAGCAATGTAATGCTCAAAATTCTCCAAGCCAGGCTTCAACAGTATGTGAACTGCGAACTTCCAAATGTTTAAGCTGGATTTAGAAAAGAGAGAGGAACCAGAAATCACTGGATCATTGAAAAAGGAAGAGAGTCCCAGAAAAACATCTATTTCTGCTTTATTGACTATGCCAAAGCCTTTGACTGTGTGGATCACAACAAACTAGAAAATTCTTCAAGAGATGGGAATACCAGATCACCTGACCTGCCTCCTGAGATATCTGTATGCAGGTCAAGAAGCAACAGTTAGAACTGGACATGGAACAATAGACTGGTTCCAAATTGGGAAAGGAGTGCGTCAAGGCTATATATTGTCACCCTGCTTATTTAACTTATATGCAGAGTACATCATGAGAAACGCTGGACTGGATGAAACACAGGCTGGAATCAAGATTGCCGGGAGAAATATCAATAACCTCAGATATGCAGATGACACCACCCTTATGGCAGAAAGTGAAGAGGAACTAAAGAGCCTCTTGATGAAAGTGAAAGAGGAGAGTAAAAAAGTTGGCTTAAAATTCAACATTCAGAACACCAAGATGATGGCATCTGGTCCCATCACTTCATGGCAAATATATGGGGAAACAGTGGAAACAGTAACAGACTTTACTTTTTGGGCTCCAAAATCACTGCAGATGGTGATTGCAGCCATGGAATTAAAAGACGCTTGCCCCTTGGAAAAACAGTTATGACCAACCTGTCCAACCTAGACAGCATATTAAAAAGCAGAGACATTACTTTGCCAACAAAGGTCCATCTAGTCAAAGCTATGGTTTTTTCCAGTAGTCATGTATGGATGTGAGAGCTGGACTATAAAGAAAACTGGGAGCTGAAGAATTGAGGATTCTGAAATGTGGTGTTGGAGAAGATTCTTGAGAGTCCCTTGGACAGCAAGGAGATCCAACCAGTCCATCCTAAAGGAAATCAACTCCTTCATTGGAAGGAGTGATGTTGAAGCTGAAACTCCAATATTTTGGCAACCTGATGCAAAGAACTGACTCATTTAGAAAAGACCCTGATGCTGGGAAAGATTGAGGGCAGGAGGAGAAGGGGACAACAGAGGATGAGATGGTTGGATGCCATCACGAACTCAATGGACGTGAGTTTGAGTAAACTCCGGGAGTTGGTGATGGACAGGGAGGCCTGGCGTGCTGCGGTCCATGGGGTGGCAAATAGTCAGACATGACTGAGTGACTGAACTGAATTGATCTGGATGTAATTAGAGATTATGATACTAAGCAAAATAGCCTCATAATGGATATCAGTACTTGCCAACTCTTTTTAATTTCTCTTTTTATTTTATTAATACTATTGTCCTAGTGGGCTTCCCTGGTGTCTCAAATGGTAAAGAATCTGCCTGCAATGTGGGAGACCTGGGTTCGATCTCTGAGTCGGGAAGATCCCCTGGAGGAGGAAATGGCAACCCACTCCAGTGTTCTTGCTTGGAGAATCCCATCAACAGAGAAGCCTGGCAGGCTACAGTCCATAGGGTCGCAAAGAGTTGGATACTACTGAGCGACTAACAATCCTGAGTGACTAACACATTGTCCTCGCACTTTGTCCTAAGATAATCTTAGGACAAATACTGTGTGGTATCACTTATACGTAGAATCCAAAAACTACAACAAGCTAGTGAATGCAACAGAAAAGAAACAGACCGCCAGATACAGAGAACAAACTAGGGGTCACCAGTGTGGGGAGGGGCTGTGCAGGGGTGGGGTGGGAGGTACATGCTGTTGGGTGTGAGAGGGGCTCAAGGGTATGCTGAGCAACATGGGGAATACATCCGGTGGTTAGCAACAACTAAAAATGAAAAGTAACCTTTAAAATTTGTAGAAAAATTTTTTTAATTAAAAATAAAATGATCTTAGGAGCTCTGAGAAAAGAACTAGGGTGTGTTAAAAGGTTGAGAGGAAGGGAGAAGAGAATTAGGGAAGAGTCAAAGCAGTGGAGTGAGGTGCTCTGGGCTAGACCCATGATGTTTTTCCTGTGTTACCTTGGAATTTCACGGAAGGCCTCATTCCCGAGGACTGTAGGAAATAACCAACTTCAGGTTCTGATATAGAGAACAAGACACATCCCCCAGGGACCTGCCCTGAGTTGATTGATCAGGCTCCGTGACCCTCAAAATCCCCCTAGCAGGCTGTCTCGGCGGAGACTGGAGCTCATGGGAGATCATAGGTAGCAAAGGAGCAGGGCTGGCCGGTAGGGAGGGGGTGTAAAGCATTTCTCACGACCCTCCCTCCAAACCCCAAAGGCTCCGAGACATTTCTCTTTAGAGGCTGTTGGCGCCTATATCTTTCTCCCACCTGGATAGTGACTGAGATGCAGAAGCTCACGGCTACCCTGCTGCCGGGGCTGGAGCTTGGGGGTGGGGGGGTACTTGGGAACACTGAAGACTGCTTCCCACTGGAGGCTCTGACTGGGGGGCTGACTGGGACCCCTGAAACGGCAGAGCTGGGAGACAGGGCAGTCGTCCAATAGCACAGACCCCAACGTGTGGTACCAAAATGCACAAGTGTCCTCTGGGCCAAGGGATGCTGAAAAGATAGCCTGGTAGAGCTGACTTTATGGGAATCCACCCAAGAGGGTGGCATCTGAGTCCCTAGGGACCTTGGCTGTAAAAGGCTGTGGGGTGGACCCCTGAGGAAACTTAAATCAGCCAGAGTACAGACCCTCTGAAGAGCTGACGCCTTGAGTGGGACAAATGAGCCAGGGTTTAGATACCTGTCATGACCAAGAGCTTTGCGAGAGGCTCGGGATGGACAAGGAGTAACGGCTGCTTAGGAGGAGAGGGCCCAGAAATATACAGTTGAAGGTGCTGAAGCCCACCTTCACCCCCGTCCCCGCTTGCCTTGAGCTGGCTCCCCAAGAACTCTTTGGAAAATCCATGTGTGTTCATGTGCGTGTGCATTTTAGTTCTTAAAATCTCTCATGTCAATCCTTTAGCTATTTTCCCCTGTTCTCTGCCATCACTTAGCTTAGACATTAAATGTTAAATGTTACAGTCAAAAATAGAGCGGGATAGAAAATGTAGGAGAAAACAAGGAAAGAAGCACCATTTCCTATGCAGATTAACAAATAGATGCTTCGTTAAGTAATCCTGACGCTGTGAGATGCTGTAAGTAGAGGAGCTTCTAAAAGCTCTTTGCAGGTACAAAGATTCTGTGTAAACAAGGGAGGAAGCAGAGTGTCCAAAAATAGACGCAAATGCACACAGGAATTGAGGATATGATAAAGGTGACATTTTAAATCAAGGGGAAAAGATAGGTTCCATAGGTGACATTGGGACACCTGGTTAGGCCTTCAGGAGGAGAGGAGAAGAGATTCTTCCTGCAATATCAACACCCAAATAAATTCTAGGTAAGTGAAAATGAGTCACTCAGTCATGTCCGACTCTTTGCGACCCCATGGACTATACAGTCCATGGAATTCTCCAGGCCAAAATACTGAATTGTGTGGCCTTTCCCTTCTCCAGAGGAATCTTCCCAACCCAGGTCTTGAACCCAGGTCTCCCACATTACAGGTGGATTCTTTACCAGCTGAGCCACAAGGGAAGCCCAAGAATACTGGAGTGGGTAGCCTATCCCTTCTCCAGTGGATCTTCCCGACCCAGGAACCTAATCAGGATCTCCTGCATTGCAGGCAGATTCTTTACCAACTGAGCTATCAGGGAAGCCCAATTCTAGATACGTGACTTGCAATATGGTAGCCACTGGCCATGTGTGGCTATTTAAATCTAAATTAATTAAAGTTAAATAAGAGTAAAGACTCATTTGGGTTTCCATGATGGCTCGATGGGTGAACAATCTGCCTGCAAGGCAGGAGACACTGGAGATGTGGGTTTGATCCCTGGGTCAGGAAGATCCCCTGGAGGAGGAAAATGGCAACCTACTCCAGTATTCTTGCCTGAAAAATCCCATGAACAGAGGAGCCTGGGCAGGCCACAGTTCAAAGGGTCACAAAGAGTTGGGCATGACTGATCGACTAAGTGAAGACTCACTTATTCAATCACATTAGCCCCATTTCACGTGCTCTAGAACCGTATATGGTTAGTGCCTACCACTGGACAACACAGACCACGTTAATCTTCCCAGAAAGTTGTTGAACAAGGCTGCTTTAAATGGTTCAAGAGTTTAAATGTAAAAACTTACCCTATTAAAACACTAGAAGAAAAATTAACACAAATTTTATAATCTTGAAATCAGGAATTCCCTGGCAGGTACATGGTTAAGACTCCAAGTTTCCACTGCAGGGGGGTGAGGGTGCAATCCCTGGTCAGGGAACTAAGACCCCACAGGCTGTGCAGAGTGGCAAAGAAAAAAAAAAAAAGAAGTATCTAAATTCAACCCTAAAACCTAGAGACTGGAGAAAAATGGCTCCAATTGCTAAGTAAAAGTTTAAAATGTTCTCTGCATGAAAAATAACCTCATAAACCAACATTATTGAAAAACCAGAGAAAGATTTATACTCCTTAAGCAGATAAAGAGCTAATTTCCTTAATAAAATAATAAAAGACAAATACCCAGTAGAATAAGGGCCAGGCATTTCACAGAACCAAAGATATAAATGGCCAACAAATGTGTGAAAAGATGTTTAACCTCACTCATAATGAAGGAAATGCAAATTTAATAATGAAGCCATTATTAAATAATGGAGGAGCCCACGTTTCAACTATCATTGGCAAAAAATTTTAAAGTTTGCATGCATTGTGAGCTGGAGTGTAGTGGGTTCATACATTGTCAGCAAAAGAATAAAACAGAGCAACCTCTTTGGAGGCTGTTCATCAGTGGAAATCTAAATTTAAAATGCATGTTACCTTTGACCTAGTATTTCCATCTTTAAAAATGTACCCTACAAATAACCTTGCTAATGTGCACAAAGTTATGTGCACAAAACGGTCACTTGCAGCATTATTTATTACAGCAAAACAAACCTGAGTATCTATCAAATGGCTTATTAAACAGTCTAAATCATGCTATAGCCATACATCGAGGAAGCAGCGCCTGTTAAAACCTGTGCTGCTACACGACCGTATTTTAGATGTACAACCAACAAGGACCTCTGCTCAATGTTATATGGCAGCCTGGGTGGGAGCAGAGTTTGGAGGAGAATGGATACATGTGTATGTATGACTGAGTCCCTTTGCTGTCTGCCTGAAACTATCATCACATTGTTAATCAGCTATACTCCAATACAAAATTAAAAGTTGTTTGTTTTTAAAAGAGGTAAAAAACACACAACCACCCCTAAAGAAACTCATGTGCTAATAAAGATCACCAAGATATATAGGTTAGGACAGTGCATGGTATGATCCTAGTTTGGTTTGGTTTGAAGATATTCAGAATATACATATAGATGCATATATGCAAATATGCACAGACACAAGAGTATACAAGAATCTGCTAACAATTACTCTCAACGAGTGAGACTAGTAGAGGAGGCGTAGTTTTATTTTTCTCTTTCGACCTTTTTGTGCCTGTTTTATCATTCACATTCATTTGTTTACATTAGAAAAGACATCGTTTCAAAAGTTGATAAAAGTGCTGCACAAATGGAAAATAGCCATCACTTCCCACCTGAAGTCATTTCCGGAAAGATGGTATTTACCCCAGTCATGCAGACAAAGGGACTGGGGTGAGTTTTGAGGCCGTGAACCGAAACTCAGCCCCGACACGCGCTGAAAGCAGGAGCACCCAGTCCTGCTGTCTTGGTGTCAGAACACCAGGCTAGGCATCTCCTGATTCCGCTAAGGGATGCTCAGCAGGAGGACCCAGCTCCGACTCAGACCAGGATCTGGTTCCAGGGGGTTTTGTCATTGAGAGCAAATCGCCTGACACCCCAGAGAGAGAAATGGCAGACCAGGGTAAAGTTGTGGAAAAGTGAAATTGGTCTTGGCTCTGGGCCCCATGGAGGTTTTTTCCATTAACCAGAGGTGAGCCGAGGTGCGAGGTTAATGGAAAGATGCAAAAGAGACCATCGAGGACTAACGGGACAGTTTACCCAGCAAGGAGGACGCAACGCCTGTGATAAGTGGATGCTCTCTTGTGAAACAGAGTCCCTGGCGTGGCGTGGAAGGCCTCTTGTGGGTCTGGAAGCTCAGCCTGGAGGGGACAAACAGGCTGGGGGAGGCACTGCCCGGGCTGGAAGCTGACAAGCACAAGCCTTGCTTTGTTCTCTGTAGAAACAATGAAACGTCAATAAAGGGAAAATGTCTAAATTTTTCACGTTCCCTAACATCCCACTCCTCTAAATTAACTCATTTGATTTTGCCATACCCTCTTTCTCTCTTCCTGCACATGGATTCAAAGGTTTCACATTTCTAACTAAAATGTATATGAAATGTATCATTTTTCCTTTTTAAACCATATGGTATGAAGATGTCTTTGCCACATCTCTGTTGTACAAGGTGACACCCTGTTGTCCCGTTGCCTAGTCTACACTGTGGGATACTTCTGATGTTTTAAAAATAATTGTTATTTGAGTATAGTTGCTTTACAACGTTGTGTTAGCTTCTGCTGTACAGCGAAGTGAGTCAGCTATACATACACACAACCCCCTCTCTTTTGGATTTCCTTCCCATTTCCATCACTACAGAACACGGAGCAGAGATCTCTGAGCTCTACTGTAGGTTCCCATTAGTTATCTGTTCTATACGCAGTAGCATATAGGAGTCAGTCCCAATCTCTCAGTTCATCCCACGCCTCTTCCCCACTCTGTATCCATATTTGTCCTTTGTCTGTGTTTCTATCACTGCTTTGCAAATAAGGTAATATACCATTTTTCTAGATTCCACATATATGTGTAAAGATATGATATTTGTTTTTCTCTTTCTGCCTTCATTCTGTATGACAGTCTTGAGGTCCATCCATGTCTTTCCAAATGACCCAGTTTGTTCCTTTTTTATGGCTGAGTAATATTCCATTGTATTATACATATATATCACATCTTCTTTATCCATTCATCTGTCCATGGACATTTAGATTGCTTCCACATCCTGGCTGTGGTAAAGAGTGCTTCAATGAACATTGGGGTGCACACATCCTTTGAAATTGTGGTTTTCTCTGGGTACAAGCCCAGTAGTGGGACTGCTGGATCATATGGTGGGATACTTCTGATTTCAGAACCTGAAAGATACTACTCCAGTGAACCTCTTCAATGTACACAGTTTTACCCTCCTGCTAAATTACTTCCTAAAGATACTCAGGACTGAAATGACAAGACCAAAGACACAGCATTTTTGCTACATGTTGCCTCATTGCTTTCCAGGTAGGATATGACAGTATTCAGCGCATGTAAGTTGCTGACAGGGATGGAACCACAAAGCCAGGAGGATAGTAGCTGTCTTAGCTGGGGCTGTTGTCACAAAATACCATAGACTGGGTGGCTTGAAAAACAAAACATTTCTCACAGTTGCAGAGGCTGAAAGTCGGAGATCACAGGGCCAGCACGGTTGAGCTCTGGTGAAAGCTCTTTTCTTGGCTTGATGAAGGCCACTTTTTTTCTGTGTCCATATATAGTGGAGAGAGGTGGGCGGGATCTCCCCACCTCTTCTTATAAGACCACCAATCCTATTGGATTAGGACCACACCCTTATGACCTCATTTAACCCTAAACCTCCTAAAAGCCTTATCTACAGATACAGTTGCACTGGCAGTTAGGGCTTCAGCATATGAATTTTGGAGTAGCATCAGACTTGCCCACTAAAGAAGTTCCTGGGCCATTTGAACCCAGCTCCATCTAAGGATATATGAGCACAACAGCCCTTTCTCTGGAGAAAAGCCAGAGTATCATGTGTAAGAAGAAACCAAGAGCTCTCCACCTTTAACAGAGATTTGGGGACAGACCACAAAACAGAGGCAGAGAAGGCTGGATCTCCATACTGAAACCCGGACCCTGACTCCAGCCTGCTTTGTTTGGAGCAGACGATCATCAAATGCGAGCTCAGCTGAAGCACATTGGGAAAGAGCTTTCTACATTCCAGACTGAATCTGACTCTCAACAATCTGCTCTCAAGTTCTCCCATCTCCAATCTTTTCAGATCTTAGGTTGATCTGATACTACCACCAGGACCTTCCCCACTTCCCTGGGACCCTGGGAGAGCGTCATGAAGACGAGGGTGTTTGGTTAGAGAATCTCTAAAAGCCTTTTTGGCCTCCGGAGAGCTCTAGCATCTTGGAGACAGGTGATACAAGAGCTTGGGCTGAACTCAGAGGAGTTGGCTTCACAAAGATTAGCTCGCATTACATCAGCTTTCCCGGACTCTGCCCAATTCAGAACCTATGCACCACCCTGCCGCTCCATCACCACGATAAAACATCCCACACAAGCAGGCAAGATGAAGTGTGCTGCAAAGGTGCCCCTTAGCGCCTCCCATCCCCTGCTGAACCCTCCGTATATCCTGGCCACTCAGCGCTGGGCTGCCCTGTGTGGATCATTTTGGCTGCAGGGGTTCTTCTGCCTCCAAACCCAGAACTGATAGACGCGACTACGTAAACAAAATGCAAGGCCAGGAACCCCGCTCCTACCCTATCCACACACCCGTACCTGTAGGGGAACCCTGAGTGATGCTGCATAGTCCCTGACCCAGTCTCAACATTCCTTCCATCCAGCAAAGGAATCCACATCTGGGTCCAACCCACGAGCATGTAATGCAGAATTTACTGACTTCCATGGAAAGAAAAGAATGTGTCATATAGTAAAACTTAATGAAATTTCCCCATTAGCCATGTTACTTTTCTCTCTAGACTTTAGACCAAATTTTTTATCACTGAGTCTCTCACTCTCCCCATCTCTTCCCACAGAGCCTTGAAATCACCTTCTACCATCCAAGGCTTTTCAACTCTATTCTTCTGCAAATGTTGGCTTCCTCTCTCCCAAACAAACAATTCAGTCCTCTGCCAAAACTCGACCAGATTCTGCTCCTCGAGCCCAGACCTTCAGCTTATCTTTCCCATGATGGTCAAGGTCAAAGGGAAGGTCAGGGGCTCCAGGGTAATCAATACATGAACCTGAAAGAAAGGAAAACAGAAATCTGGCCTGGACACTTGGGCCAAAGAAGACACTGAAGCGGATATAAAGAGTACTTCACCTCAAGTCCCCTGGAGTGACACTTGAAATGAGTTAATTAGTGATGAGAGAGTATTTGCTTACCTCCATCCCTGCCGACGGCGCTGAGATGGAAGTGACTCACTTTTGTTTACCATCATGTCCCAAATCTCCAGAGCACTGCTTGCCTCGCACAGAGAACACTGGAGTGGGTATTTGAAAGGGCACACATAACCTAATTCAGATGTATTTTGAGTTTGAAAACAAATGTAAAAGGGCATTAAACATTATAACTGCGTGTCTGCTCTTTTGTTCAGTTGTGTCCGACTCTTTGGGACCCCATGAACTGTAGCCCACCAGGCTCCTCTGTCATGGGGTTTTCCAGGCAAGAATTCTGTATGGGTTGCCATTTCCTATTCCAAGAATAACATAATTGCATATGTGTAATTTGAATTAATAGCTGATGTTACTAATAAGATTGCCAGTGTTACTAATAAGGTCCCCAGAAACATAATCATATGTTCCATTTTACAGGTGGGGACACCAAGGCCCAATTCAGTAATGAATTCACCCAAGTCACGAAGTTAACAGTAGCCATAGTTGGAATCACGTATTGCAGGATCTGTTTGCATTTAGATGGAGGGGCACCCTGGATAGATCCCTGGACCAGACCCTTGGTCCCACTGCTCCCTCTGCTCTAGGTGACTTGAAGCTAGCTTCAAGCCTCCGTTCTCTCATCCATAATTAAGAGCCATCTGGAGGTGCAGCACAGGGGTCTGGCGTGGGGACATCACAAGCACAGGACTGGTCAAGCTGAGCATTGCTTCCAGGAAGGGTGGTTTGGCAGAGTGGGCCAGCCCGTGGTCCAGTCTGCTGGCAAGGCGGAGGTGGGTGAACTGCCCGGCCTGGGGCCATGGCCAGAAGCCAAGGATCGTGAGGTCCCACTCCAGGTCTTGGGGGAAGAACTGGCTAGAACACCAGTTCTCCTCCTCCTTAGGATACATCATCCTGTGAACCTGTCGCTGATCGTGTGCCTCTAGTAACCAGGAAGGCGGCAAGTGGGCTGACGGCCCAGCAGGCACTTTGGAGTCCCAGAGAAATTAGCTTTCTGAGGGAAAGACAAAGGGGTGGCATTCATTTCTAAGAAACTTCTAGAAGCTTCTTTGGTTTTTACAAATACTGTGAGCTTCTGAAAACAGGTCTACAGTCTAAAATACTTCAGAGAGAAGTTTAATTGCCAGGATTAGAACAGCAACCACAAAAATGTTTCCATTTACAGCCGTGACGTTGAAAGACCCCATTTCTATAACCATTCTGGTTAACCAGAGATTTTAAAATTGTATTTATTTTTATTTTTGGCTGTGCTGGGTCTACGTCACTGCACAGGCTTTCCCTAGTCGTGGCAAGAGGGGGGCAATCTGCGTTGTGGTGTGCAGGCTTCTCATCGTGGGGCTCCTCTTGTTGGGGAGCACGGGCTCCGGGAGTCCAGGAGCACGTGGTCTCGGGGGTTGAGACTTGTGGGCTCCAGAGCACAGGCTCAGGGGCTGAGGTGCACGGGCTCAGTCGCGCCTCGGCATGTGGGATCTTCCAGGATCAGGAATACGAACCTGTGTCCCCTGCCTCAGCAGGCAGATTCTTGACCACTGAGCCACCAGGGAAGCCCAAGCAGAGATTTTTGATAAACCAGGTGCACTAGAGGCTGACTCCACTAGATGAGATCACAGATGAGACCAACGGCTTCACCTGGACCTTCTAAGCGCAGAATCTCAGGCCTTACCTGGGATCTACTGAACCGGGATCTGCAGTTTTAATGAGACTCCAGGTGATCTACAACGGAGAAGGGAATGGCAGCCCACTCCAGTATTCTGGCCGGGAGGACTCCATGGACGGAGGAACCTGGCAGGCTACAGCCTGTGGGGTCTCAAAGAGTCGGACACGACTGACCGACTAACACACACACACACGGGTGACCTGTGTGCACACTAAGGTTTGAGAGGCACTGGTCTACAGTCCTCTGGCCCATCTGACGTAGCCCAGGAGAGGAAGTCTCTACTCCAGGTGACAGGAAAGTGGTGACTGGGGCAGAGGAGTCCCCCCAACCCCCACACCCACCTGAGGCTCATCTCTGCTCCTTATCTGCACCAGCCCCGCCCCCCAGTTGTCAGACTCTCTTCTCCATCCTGCAGCCCCAGAGATGGGGGGAGGACGGGCCAGCGGTGTGGTCTCTCAGAGCAGCAGGCAGCCGGGGACACACAGCACCCACCCCTGCGTGAGAACTGAGCTGCGGGGTGCGTGCTTCTTGGAGCACACAACTTGGGGAGAAGGGTGTGGGGACCACAGCTTCCTATGCCCTAGGTGCACCTCCCAAACCCACACACGGGCTTTTCCCGGTGGGAACCTGAGATCCCTGTGACTACAGGAGTCCGCTAGGTTAAAAACGTCAGGGAACTGATGCCTCAGAGGAGAGCCCTTCAAGGATAAATTGGTGGTGGCCAATACCAGGGTTTCCTTATCTGTCGGGGATGAGAACCACTGTGGGG
Organism: Cervus canadensis; assembly: GCF_019320065.1. Lineage (NCBI taxonomy): Eukaryota > Metazoa > Chordata > Mammalia > Artiodactyla > Cervidae > Cervus > Cervus canadensis. The sequence goes on from NC_057387.1 coordinate 109,472,770, forward strand.
TGACCCCCATGTGTTCTTCCAGAGGACCTGGGAGATGGAGGCCCAGCTGCCTACAGCAACACCCTCCTCAGGAGCCCATCTGAAGCGGGCTTCCTTCCCGTCCTTATCGTGTTTTCCAACCTACCCTTCCTGAGGCTTCCTGGGATCCTGGCTTCCTGAGATCACCTCCCAAATCAACTCTGTGCCCTCAAACCCTCTCAGAGTGGGCCTCTGAAGGAATCCAACTGGATGGAGCTGAGACGCTCAAAGCACTTTAGGATGGGGGTTTCCAGTTTCCTCCAGAGCTTTGCTTCTCTGAGTAAGGGATGCAGGTTTGGGGCAGAGCTGAACTGTAGTGGAGAGGAGGCTGACCCGTGCTACTCCAAGACACTTTTCTTTTTACCTTCCTGGAATAGCCCAGCTTCACATCTACATCCACTAACTATTCAGTGAATATTGGTTTGATGAACACCAAATTATTTTCCTTCCAAGTCACTGACCAAGTTCTACCCAGCTTTGTGTGATACTCAATAAGCTTTTTTTGCTTTTTTATTACATAACTGTTTCAGAGACTTGGTTGGCACAACATAACCAATGAAACTGAAAATGAGTTGCCTGAGGTTGGTGAATACTGTCAGCATATTCATAAAATTCCTGCGCACTCAGTCCCATGGGCATCAAAATAAAGGCTCTATATTCACTGTGCTACTCCTTTATTATGTATTCATAGGATGCCCACAGAATAGCCGTGGCTAAAAGGGAGTCCAGAGTAAGGACTCCCTGGCATTTTCTCAGGATTTCCCCTGCTCTGTTACTACTAAATTTCTGCTGTTGACCCACTTGGGTACTTAGAAGGCAGCTGTGCAAACATCATTTTTTCAGATTTTCTTCAAGCGAGAGAAAGGTCAATGGGATAAGATGATAAATTTTTTTAATTAGGAAAAAAAAAAGTCTACTGTTAAGGCAATATCTTCCAGAAACCCCTCTAAAACTAGGCAGGACCCTCTGAAATTTGCTCAGGGGTCAACTCTTCCTGCAAAGGGCCCAGCAGTATTTTAGACTTTGTAGACCTTGGGGTCTCTGTCATGACCAGTCAACTCTGTGTTTTGTGAAAGCAAGCAGCCAGTGACAATGGGCAATCACAGGGGCATGTGTGTGCTAATAAAACTTTATTTAGACACCAAAATTAGGATTTTATTTACTTGCAAATGTTACAAACCAGTCTTCTTTTGACTTTTAAAATATCATCTAAATATGATTTTTCCAATAGTGATGTATGGATGTGAAAGTTGCATCACAAAGAAGGCTGAGCACTAAAGAATTGATGCTTTTGAACTGTGGTGCTGGAGAAGACTCTTGAAAGTCCCTTGCACAGCAAGGACGTCAAAAAAGTCATCGTAAAAGAAATCAACTGAATATTCATTGGAAGGACTGATGCTGAAGCTGAAGCTCCAGTACTTTGGCCACCTGATACAGAGAGCCGACTCATTAGAAAAGACCCTGATGCTGGGAAAGATTGAAGGCAGGAGAAGGGGACGACAGAGGATGAGATGCTTCGATGGCATCACCGACTCCATGGACATGAGTTTGAGCAAGCTCCAGGAGATGGTGAAGGACAGGGAAGCCTGGTGGGCTGCAGTGCATGGGGTCACAAAGACTCAGACACGACTTAGCAACTGAACAACAAGAACAACACTGGTGTGTTTTGCCTAGTAACTAACTCCACTGTCCTGAAGTGAATCTAATGGGGAACCTTGCCTGTTACCTATTAAAAAACATATTTAAAAAGTGGAGCCTGTGTTGGGGGTAAGGGAGAACCCCACATACTCACTTCCCACCCCCTCAGTGAACAGGCTTCCTGAGGGGGCTCCAGGGAACACAGCCTGATGACCACTGTCCCAGGAAGAGGGAGTGAGTCTGAGCACATGGCCACTGCTGCTGAGAGTCTCACGTTCCTGAGATTCACGTGGGAAGCTGGCGGGCATGCGGGATGCCATGTGCCCTGGACCTCACCTGGGCACGGGGCTCCCCTGCAGGGCAGGCTCACACCGGGGGCAGAGGGCAACACTCAGGAGAGGATGACTGTCAAGTGGCGTGTTGAGCTGGGTAGGTCACAGCTTAGAAAAGCATCAACCCACGTCAAAACATGGAGTCTGGTGAGAACAAGAGAGAGTGAGGTTAAGGCTGGAAAATGCTCTTCTCTTCCACAGAAACCATGCCCGTTGACCTCGATGTGTTTTATAACAGGCTCATCTCTGTGATCACACTGATGAAACATTCCCTTCGTTTTTTTCTTTTTGTTTTCATTTGCCAGCACGGCACCGCCTGCGGGATCTTAGTTCCCCAACCAAGGATGGAGCCCGAGCTAAGGCAGTGAAAGCTCCGAGTCCTAACTACTAGACCACAGGGAATCCCCCCTCATGTTAGGAGATGTGATGTAGTTAGAAGGTGTCAACCACAAGTTGGCACTTGCCGTGGGCTTGCCATCTACCTCAACGAGGGTTAAGTCATGAGCCGCTGCAGCTGACGACCTCCAACGCCCTGAAGGAGGTCAGGGTGGAGAGCAGAAATGAGGCCCTCTGTGCTCCAGCAAACTGGCAGGACAGGTCTTTAGTAGTTAGATCTTCTCAGGAGCTGATTCTATGAGCCCAATGCTTGTAGCTCCTCATATCAAGAAAAGCACTGAAATCCCTCATGGTGGCGACTGTTTCTCGTGACTAAGAGAAGCTTCACAAGACCAGGAGAAACTTTCCACAAAGAACATGTGCTTGACTCCATGGACTCCCCCTTCACCAAAATCACATACATATTGTCCATCCCCCTGCCTCTTTGGAGCAGTCTCTCAGAGCCGTCTGAGCTGCTGTCTCCCAGGCGGCACTCCTCATATTGCCCCAAATACACTTCACACAACTTCTCATGTTGTGCATATTTTTAGTTGACAGAAGCAAGGCACGTGTGCTCACACTCAGAAAACTGGGCTTCACACTCTGGGTGTCAAGTCTGGCTGTAGCCTTGGGGGGTCACCTCCTGCCTGACCCTTGGGCCTCTTTGGTGGACAGCATTCACTTCCCTGCTATATCTTAAAAGATTAAATAAGATGACTTTGACAGGTGCCCAGCCAAGGACTTAGCAGCCAGTTGATAAATATTTAAGCTGAATCTATGTTTGGAAACCAAGTAAAAATTGAAGAACAGAAAAACAGTCCTTCTGGGGGGCTGTTGTTTTGTGTATATTTGGAGGGGACAGCAAAGGGCACAGTTTGCCAAATGTATTCAATCCTAAAGTTTAACAGAACCCCTGAAGATATTGTAGCAAATAATCTATAAAACATACAAACACAAAGCCCAAGTGCAAAGACGCTGGCAAAAATACATGGCAAATGTGATGAGAGAAAAAAAAAAGTTGGTAAACATTACGGAAACCCTCCTTGCAGACGCCTGAACAGATCCTTCCTAAATCAGTTACTTGGTTTTCATATGATCCGGGAGAAGATTATATAATTTCAAAACTGTCTGTAAACTACTCATTTGCATCTGATTTCTCAATGTCTAATTTGTTCATCAGCCACAGCTATGTGTATGAAACCAGCTTTTTAATCAGCTCACAGAGTGTATAGAAGCACATTAATCTTCCATTTTATGGGAGAAGAGTTCTTATACTCAGAATTATTATGCATTTTGCACTCAGGTATACAGAGGAATGATTTACACACGTGTGTTAGCTTGTGCCTCTAGAAACATCCAGTTTAACATCCAAGCTCGGCGTGCATTCTCACGCCCCCAGGAGCCGACATGAACACCAAACAGAGTTCTCTGTGCGGCACATGCAGAAGAGGGCTGGAGCGGGTTGCTAGGAGAATGAGGCTTCTTTGCCTTTCATCTTCATTTGGAAAAAAGAGAAGAAACAGCAACTGGCTCGGCGGGAAAATTCTAGGGACACAGCTCTTGGGTGACTGTTTTCCTAGCAGGCAAGGGGAAGGGCATCTCCACCGCCCCCTGGAATGTCTGCATTGGGGCCAGCACCACCCTCAGCCACGCTGGTCCCCACCCTGTGTGAGTTCACGGCTTGGTAACTTTGACAGGGTCAGTCCTGCTCCCGGGTCTGTTTCTAACAAGTAGGGCAGGAAATGACTTCACCCAAGGGGGCCTCAGTTTATTGGTGCATGAAAGGGACTCTGAAGTCCTTCTGTAGTGTCTATTCCGTGACAATCTGAGACTAGATTTCTTTTTTAAAATTTTCTTTTGGCTGCGCTGCACAGCATGTGAGATCTTAGTTCCTTGACCAGGAATCGAACTGGTGTCCTCCACTTTGAAAGGTGACTTCTTAACCACTGGACCCCCAGGGAAGTCCCTGAGTCTAGACTTCTAACTGTTTTTCTCTGGCACGAACCTTAGGAGCTGGAATCCTGGTCTGGAAACACACTGAACCTGGTAGAGTTGAGTATCACTGTAACAACCATGAAAAGGACTTGCCTTGTCTAACAACCCCACATCTGGGTATAAGCCCTGAAGAAAGGAAATCAGGATCTCCAAAAGATATTTGCTCACTCATGTTCACAGCGGCATTATTCACTGCAGCCAAAAGATGGGAGCAACTGAAATGTCAGTCAGTGGATGAATGCATAAAGAAAGTGTAGTATACATTCATATATATATATATATATATGTATATATTTATTGTTTAGTTGCTAAGTCATGTCTGACTCTTGTCGACCCTATAGGCTGTAGCCCACCAGGCTCTTCAGCCAACGGAATTCTCCAGGCAAGTATACTGGAGCGGGTGGCCATTTCTTTCTCCAGGGGGTCTTCCTGACCCAGAGATCGAACCTGGGTCTGCTGCATTGGCAGGTGGGTTGTTTACCACCAAGCCACCAGGGAATATATACACATAACCATATATATGTGTGTGTACATACATATGTGTGTGCATATCATTCTGCCTTATAAAGAAAGGAAATTCTGACACATATTGCAACATAAAGAAAGCTGAGCACTGAGGAATTGATGCTTTTGAACTGTGGTGTTGGATAAGACTCTTGAGAGTTCCTTGGACAGCAAGGAGATCCAACCAGTCCATCCTAAAGGAAATCAGCCCTGAATATTCATTGGAAGGGCTGATGCTGAAGTTGAAACTCCAATACTTTGACCACCTGATGTGAAGAACTGACTCATTGGTAAAGACCCTGATGCTGGGCAAGATTGAAGGCGGGAGGAGAAGGGGATGACAGAGGATGAGATGGCTGGATGGCATCACCGACTCGATAGACATGAGTTTGAGTCAGCTCTGGGAGCTGGTGATGGACAGGGAGGCCTGGCGTGCTGCGGTCCATGTGGCCGCAAAGAGTTGGACACAACTGAACTGAAACTGAAAATATTATGCTCAGTGAAATAAGCCAGCCACAAAAAGACAAACACTGCATGATTCCACTTATGGGAGACACCTAGAGGAGTCAGATTCACAGAGGCGAAGGGTAGAAAGGTGGCTGCCGGGAGCTGGGGGGGAAGGGAGGAGGGGAAGTTGTTGTTTAACGTGTTTATTGCTTCCGCTTAGCAAGGTGAAAAGAGATCTGGAGGTTGAACGCTTAAAAATGTAAGTATACTTAACTACTGAATTGTGTATTTGAAATTGGTTATGATGGTAAATTTTATGCTATGTGTATTTTACCACAATGGAAAAAAAAAAAAAGACTTGCTTTAGAAGACCCTAACCCTCTTCCTGGGCTGGGCACCTTGTCTTGCCCACTTTGTCCTGTTCTTAAACAGGGGGTCTATAACTCTCATGGGAAAGTATTTACATCTTTAATTTCACTAAGTTTTAATTGTTGTTTAGTTACTAAGTCATGTCTGACTCTTTGCAACCCCATGGGCTGCAGCCCACCAGGCTCCTCTGTCCGTGGGATTTCCCAAGCAAGAATACTGGAGTGAGTTACCATTTTCTTCTCTTCTATTTTAGATGTAAATGATAAATCACAGAAGTATTACCAATATCTGAGATTTTGTTAGTGAGAAAAATCAGATATTTTCCTATCACAAATACCATAAATTTCTTAAAATATTGTTTAGGCTTATCAGCAATTCAAAGTTCTGCTTGTAGACTGACTGCTACACCTTGTAAATTAATATGTTAATAAAGAAGAACATATATTCTTAATAATAAATTGTTAAATATCTTGAAAACTCTAATATAATTGGATTCCCTTCATAATCTTATGCATTTTATTGAATGGATTTTATATTAGATTAAATTTAGGTAAGCATGAGAAGAACTCGGAGTGCTTAGATTTTCCACAGAGAGGCTGGGATTTTCGTTTTTGTTGTGAGGGTGGTCACTAAATCTCTGTTGATGTGGATATAGCCAAAGGAACAGCCCACTATATATCTCAGTGAAATATGCAAAGTCTATTTCCACTGCAAGGTCGGCATCAATGGCAGGCAGATTCAAGGCCTGGCAAGGTATCTGAGTACTAATGCTGGAGTCTGTGAAGACACTACCTTACGTGGCAAAAGGGATTTTACAGATGTATTAACGTAAGGATCTGGGGTTGGGGACATTCTTCTGGGTCATCAGTGGGCTCAATGCAATCACAAGTTCCTTTAAAGAGGGAGGCTGGAGGGTGGGAGAGAAATTCTAAAATGCTATGATGCTGGCTCTGAACATGGAGGAAGGGGCCATGAGCCAAGGGCTGTAGGCAGCCTCCCGATGCTAGACAAGGCCAGGAAACAGACCCTGTCCTGGAACCTCGAGAAGGAAGGCAGGCCTGCCAACACTTTGACTTTTAGCCCATGACACCATTAAGGCTTCTGTCTTCCAAAACTATGATAATAAGTATGTGCTGTTTTCAGCCAGTGAGTTTGCAGTAATTTGTTATAAGAGCACTAGAATTGGAAACAACATGGAAACTGCAGGCAAGTTATGCTTAGCAAAGACCCAGAGAGAAGGCTGGGGGTGGCGTGGGGGTTTGCTTATACCTTTGTCCTCTGAAAGGGCTTCCCTCACGGCTCAGCTAGTAAAGAATCCGCCTGCAGTGCCAGAGACCAGGGTTCCATTCCTGGGCTGGGAAGATCTGCTGGAGAAGGGATAGGCCGCCCATTCCAGTATTCTTGGGCTTCCCTTGTGGCTCAGCTGGTAGAGAATCCACCCGCAATGCGGGAGACCTGGGTTCAATCCCTGGGTTGGGAAGATTCCCTGGAGAAGGGAAAGGCTACCCACTTGAGTATTCTGGCCTGGAGAATTCCATGGACTCTATAGTCCATGGGTCGAAAAGAGTCAGACAGGACTGAGCAACTTTCACTTTCACTTTGTCCTCTGAGAAGTAGCATTTCCTTACTGTCTTCACAAATCACCAAACTTTCACAGAACAATTGTTCCTTTAAACAAATACTCATACCCACTACCTATGAGGCATTGATAGTCTACTATTTATTCTATTCTATTTTCTGATAAGATTGGTTTTGCAACCTCTTAAAGAGTTGTGGAAGGAAATGACAAACCACTCCAGTGTTCTTGCCTGGAGAATCCCCAAGGACTGAGGAGCCTGGTGGGCTACAGTCCATGGGGTCGCAAAGAGTCAGACACGACTGAGCAACTAAATACAACACAAAGAATTGTGACCCATAGAATGCATCTATGAATAACAATTACTCCTTAATTGGAGAAAATATAGTGATTTGTTGTTGTTGTTGTTTTCGGCTTAAAGGGTCATAAGCTGTTATGGCATCTGGTCCCATCACTTCATGCCAAATAGAAAGGGAAAAACTGGAAGCAGTGACAGATTTTGTTTTCTTGGGCTCCAAATTGACTGCAGACAGTGACTATAGCCATGAAATTAAAAGAAGCTTGCTCCTTGGAAGGAAAGCTGTGACAACCCTACACAGCATATTAAAAAGCAAAGACATCACCTTGCCCACAAATGTCCATATAGTCAAAGCTATGGCTTTTCCAGTAGTCATGTACGGATGTGAGAGGTGGACGATAAAGAAGGCTGAGCACTGAAGAACTGATGCTGTCAAACGATGGTGATGGAGAAGACTCTTAAGAGCCCTCTGGACAGCAAGGAGATCAAACCAGTCAATCCTAAAGGAAATCAAACCTGAATATTCACTGGAAGTATTAGTGCTGAAGCTGAAGCTCCAATACTTTGGCCACCTGATGAGAAGACCCTGATGTTGGGAAACTCTGATGATGAAATGGTTAGATAACATCACCAAGTCAATGGATATGAATTTGAGCAAACTTTGGGAGATGGTGGAAGACAGAGGAACCTGAAGTCCATGGGGTCAAAGAGTCAGACACAACTTAGCGACTGAACAACAACAAACTCTCTTGGTTTGGGGCAGATTCCTTCCTGGTGACTCAGGGTAACTGGGACTGGGAGGAAAGGAGCAACTGGTCTCAGGAGCAAGGAGAAGAAAGGTCAGGAGCGACAGTGACAGCAGAAGCCAAGCCACTTTCCGCAAGTGTAACACTAGAGGCTCAGCTTCGATTTACTCCCTTTGACGCTGAACTTTACCCAGTCCCACTTTCTGTGGCTCCAAGCTTCCCAAGAGTCCTCAAGAACCACACTCCCAATTGAGTGACAGTTGGAGGCAAAAAACTTCGGTTTCATACAGGAACCTTTTGCATTTTCAGTGGGATTTTGAAAATCCTGATAAAAACTATATATCATACATTATTAAGTTTAAGCTATTCCATAAACATGAAAATCTTTTTAAAATGACCTTGGACTAAATGATACTACTGCTCACCTTGTTTACTCTCTGTATTAGAAAGATATTCTTTTAACCTTGTGAATAACCTAAAAATATAGATGCAAAAGAAATGAGGTCTTTGAAGACTGTGTTCTTCTGTGTTTCTGTTTTCCATTCCTTTGCAACGGAGCAGTGGGTTCCTATGGGGAATTCTGAGCTTGTTAGTGGTAGGGGACTTAGGTTACACAAATCTCAAGAGTTTCAAGCGCTACTTGGCACTACGGGTGTGGGTGTGGGTGGGTCCAAGGCTGATTCTGGCAACCCAATATTTCTTTTGAAAACCCTGCTAATTACACATAGGTAGATTCAAATGCAATTCCTATTATACCGACAACCCCAAATAGTCAACAGAAAACACATACTGGACAGTGGTAGAGTCTATTAATGTGTTACACACAGAATATATCACAATGCCTGGAAGCTATAGATATATTACCCTACATGGCAAAGGGGAATTAAGGTTGCAGATGGGGCTAAGGTTATCAATCATATGATCAGGAAATTGGCAAATGAGCCTGGATTATCAGATGCGATCAATATAGTCACAAAGGTCCTGGGAAGTGGGAGGAGGCAAAGGAAGGGGTCAGATCGATGTGATGTGAAAACAATTCAACTCACCTTTGCTGACTGTGAAACTGATGGAGGAACAGGCCACGAGCCAGGGAGGGCGGGCATCCTCCAGAAGCTGAAAAGGCACAGGAACAGATCCCACTGAAAGGAACGTGACCTCTGATACCTTGATTTTAGCCTGTTGAGGCCCGTGCCAGACTTCCAACCATACATCTGTGTTGTTGGTGGCAGCAACAGAAAACCCACGACCTGTCTCAGAAGGTAAGCCATGGGCACAGATAAGCCTGGGATGACAAGCAGAGCTGATGGAGGAGCCCGAGTCTTTCTCAAGGGGCCTCTTATTTGTTCAATAAAAGATGAACCAAGAAACAAAAATGTCATGTATTTTCACGTATATCATGATTCACATACACTGTCACAGTGTATGTGACATTTCCTCTCCATTAGTGTCTATTCCTGTAGAGCAAGTCACTCCCAAATTTAGTGGCTTAGAACAACAAGAATCATTGAGCATCTCTCAGGGTATCTTTTTAGAAATTGTTTATCTGGCTGCATCAGGTCTTAGTTCAGGCATGCGGGACCTTTGTTGCCACACGCAAAATCTTTTTTGTTTTGGCACGTGGGATCTTAGTTGCAGCACATGAACTCCCAACTACAGATGGCATGTGGGATCTAGTTCCCTGGCCAGGGATGGAACTTGGGCCCCCTGCCTTGGGATCGTGGAGTCTTAGCCACTGGACCACTGAGGAAGTCCCCTAACATTCATTTAAATTCAGCTAATATTTATTGAACATCTACTACATGCCCAGTATGATGAGAAGTGAGCGCTTGCAGTAGGAGAGGTAGTTGCTCATTGGTTAACTTGTTGAATATTCATGCAGAAATATTCCAGGACTATGCAGAAGGGAAATGGTCCAGGTGTTTATGGAAATTACAATTTGATGGGGGAAGCCATTAATCCGACAAGCAATGATTCTGCACCTACCATGTGTCAGACACTTAAAGGTGCTGGAGATAGAACAGGGAATAGAGCAGATAGGAATCCTGGCCCTCATAGAGTTTATGTTCTCGTGAGGAACACAGAATACACCCAAGAGAAGTCAATAAAGTATGTACTGTATCAGGATGGGATAAGGGTTAAGAAAAAAAATGAAGCAAGTGTATTAACTTCCTATCATTGTTGTAACAGATTAGCACAAAATGAGTGGTGTAAACAACACAAATTTACTATTTTATAGTTCTGGAGGTCACAAGTCAGAAATGAATTGACAGGGTTGGGTTCCTTCTGGAACGACTGGTGGTGGTTTAGTCGCTAAGTGGTGTCCGACTCTTGCAATCCCATGCACTGTTGCCTGCCAGGCTCCTCTGTCCATGGGATTCTCCAGGCAAGAATACTGGAGTAGGTTGCCATTTCTTCCTCCAGGGGATCTTCCTGACCTAGGAATCAAATCTGGGTCTCCTGCATTGCAGGCAGTTTCTTTACCTACTGAACAATAGCAGGGGAACCATTAGGAGAATTCATTTTCTTGCCTTTTGCAACTTCCAGAGGCCACCTGTGTTATGGCTCATGACCCCGTCCTTCTAACTTCAAGGTCAGAAGTGGAGCATCCTCCAACCTCTCTCTCTCTCTCCAAACATGCATCTATCTTCATAGCTCCTCCTCTGACTCTGACCCCGATGCCTCCCCACTTAGAAGGTCCCTTGTGATTAAATTGGACGCAGAATAATCTCATCTCAACATCATTAATTTCATCCCATCTGCAAAGCCCCTTTTCATCCCATCTGCAAAGCCATGTAAGATAACGTATTTACACATTTCAGAGATTAGGATGTGGTCATCTTTGGGGACCATTATTTTTCCTGCCACAGCAAGGAAGGAAGACATGGATTGCTGGGGAAGAAGGATGCCATTTTAGACAGGTTATCAGAGGAGGCATTCCATGTGGCGTCAGTGGTAAAAGAATGCACCTGCCAATGAAGAAGACTCAAGTTCAATCCGTGCACTGGGAAGATTCCCTGGAGTAGGAAGTGGCAACTCACTCAAGTATTCTTGCCTGGAAAATTCCATGGACAGAGGGGCCTGGCAGGTTATACAGTCCATGGGGTCACAGAGAGGCAGACATGACTTAGTGACTGAACAACAAGTGCGTGTATGGCTTTGGAGACCAGAGGAAGGAGATGGATTTTACTCTGAGTGGGACAGGAGTTACAGGAGGGTTCTGAGCAGAGGCTTAACATGACCTAACTTGAGTTTTATAAAGGTCACTAGGACTGCCTTTTTGAGAATAAACGATAAGGTACAAGGTTAGAAGCAAGGAGACAAACTGCTAGATCCATTTCCTAGCAACAAAACAGAGGCAAGAAGACCGCAGGTTCAGCGGGGTGGGGGCAGTGGGGTGGTGAGAAGCTGGAGATTCTAGGTCTTGGAGAGGTCGAGCTGACACTATTTGGAATGTGGGAGACAGGCACCAAGGATGGCAGCAGGTGGTTAGCCCCAGCAAAAGGAGGCCTGAAAAGTGAAAGTGAAGTCGCTCAGTCGTGTCTGACTCTTTGCGACCCATTAGGCTGTAGCCTAACAGGCTCCCCTGTCCATGGAATTTTCCAGGCAAGAGCACTGGAGTGGGTTGCCATGTCCTTCTCCAGGGGATCTTCCCCACCCAGGGATGGAACCTGGGGCCTGCGCATTGCAGGCAGACGCTTTACTGTCTTGAGCCATCCATAACTAGGATGGAGAAAATTTCAGGAGGAGCAGGGGAAGAGCGCAACAAGAGATCAGCTTGAGACAAGTCAGACTGACATTGCCAGCAGGCATCCAACAGATGTTGAGGAGACAGTTGGATATGAATTTGAGGTTCACTAACCTGCGTAAGACCCTGATGCTCAGAAAGAGTGAAGGTGGGAGGAGAAGGGGATGACAGAAGATGAGACGGTTGGATGGCATCACTGACTCAATGGACAAGAGTTTGAGTCAACTCTTGGTAATTGGGAATTGGTAATGGACAGGGAAGCCTGACGTACTACAGTCCATGGGGAGGCAAAGAGTTGTTCACGACTGAGTGGTTGAACTGAATTGAACCTGTATAGGACATTCAAAGCCCAAGATAGAAATCCCGGCATACAGAAAAGAGAAGAGAGACCCAGAGACTCAGCAGCTCTCTGTATTTAAGAGGGTAAGAGGGCTGACAAGCCAGGAAGATAATAGGAAAGTCTGGTGAACACGTTGTCCCAGCAGCCAGGAGAAGAGGGGTTCAAGGATGGGAGGGATCACTGACCGCTGAAAGGTAAAGAAAGAGGAAGCCGCAACTGTCCGCATCTCCGATACCACAGTTACTGAGGATGCGAGATTAGCCAGAGGCGCATCACAGAGGGGATCATGAACTGTGCCTCAGTGCGCCGGGCACACCAGAGGGACTGGGGTGAGGGAGGAGGGGGTGAGCAAAGGCTGTGAGTGTTGAAGGCAAACGGCACATTCTTCTGGGGGAATTGTGAACCCAGAGAGTGTAACTCAAGGATGCTGGATACCAGCGTCCGGAAGCCACACAGGCTGCAACTGAACCCGGTGAAGGTTCAGTGGGCTTTCATCAGGGATGACAGGCGGCAGAGCCCTATTTCCAAAAGGCCACTTGGATGGGTGGGGGCAGGGCCCAGGCCTGTAGGTGCGCGCAAACCTGGCCCCAGAGCGCAGCACCTCTGCACCAATCCGGTTCGCCTCAAACCTTTCGGATTAGCCCCCCTGCGCGCTGGGGCCCCTGCTGCAATGCGGTCCGGCCCCCGGGGATCCCGCGGGCTGAACTGACGCGGGGATTGGGGTGGGTGCATAGCCTGGGGACCCACGCAGAGCGGGCTGCAGCTTCCCAGACCTACAGCTCATTTTTTTTTTTTTTTTTTTTTAATTTTAAGGGAAAAGGACGCCTAGGGAGCCTCCGTGGTGTGTCACCGCACCTCGCCGCGTGCCGGTCCAAAGTACACTCGTGGAGTGTGAATGCCCGCGCCGTCACGGCTAAGGAGACTCTTCGCCTTCGGAAAGAAATTTAAGTTTATTAAGGAGAAAGCGCTCGTGTCACTTTCGCTAAAGGAGACAGAAAGTTTAAAAATGGGGCTGGGGGCAGGCGAGGTAACAAAGCGCGCTCGGGGGCCAAGGCGAGCGGCAGCAGCTCCTCCAACCAGGCACTTAGAGACTAACAAAAACGCGGGAGGGGTCGCGCACCGCCTCCCGGGGGCCGAGGCGCATGGACGCGCGCCGGGCAGCGCCGGGACCGGGGGCGGGAGCCGGGGCCGCGCGCGGGGCCGCGAGTCGGAAAGCCCCGCCCCTCGCCCCGGGGTCCGGCCGCGCGTCGGCCCGGGGGCGTCATGCGCGCCCCCTCCCCGCAGTCCCGGCCGGGCCCCGACGCGGCGCGGACTACAAGTCCCAGGAAGCCCAGAGGCAGGCGCGGGGCGGGGCCTGGCGCAATTCCCCGGGATCCGGCGCGCTGGGAAGCGCCGCGGAGGACGCAGCGGCGGCGGGCGGCGGGCGGCGGGCGCGCGGGCGGGGCGCGGGCGGGGGCGGGGCCGACGTGGGCCGGAGCCCTGCGTGCCAGGGAGGGGGCTGGCCGGGCAGCGCTCGGAGCGGGCTCCGCGGCTTGCACGGCGCCTGCGGCTCGGTCCCGGCTCGGCGGGCGGCGCACGGCAGGCTCGGCGCGGGGGGCCCCGGCGCGCCGGGCGGCGCAAGACGCAGCGCGCGGACTTACGCCGCGGCCGGGGCGCCCCGAGCGGCGCGGCCACTGCCCCCGGGCCGGCCCTCGGCCCCAGCGCTCGGAGCGCGGCGGCCGCCTGGGCTTTAATGGCTGCTCGGCAGGGCAGCGCCTAGGGGTGGAAGGCGACTGCGGCGCAGGAAGGCGCCCGATCGAGCGTCCTCCGGGGGCCGGCCGCGCCTGCCGCGGCGCGCTCCATGGGGGCCCGCTGACCCTGGGCGCCGGGGCCCGCTCGCTCGCCCGCCCGCCCGCCCGCCGGGCGCGCGTCCCGGCCATGAACTGAGTCGGCGGGCCGGCCCCGCGCCTGCTCCGCCCGCTCCTTTCTTCTCGCGCCTCCTCCGCCCGCCGCCCGGCGGGCCCGGCTCCCCGGGGGCTGCGGCGCCCGGGGCTCGGCGGCCCGCGGGCCCCGGGGCGCGGGGCGGCGGCGGCGGCGGCGGGGGGCGCGCGGCTCCGGGCGCGGCGCCTGCACCATGAACTACCAGCAGCAGCTGGCCAACTCGGCTGCCATCCGGGCCGAGATCCAGCGCTTCGAGTCGGTCCACCCCAACATCTACTCCATCTACGAGCTGTTGGAGCGCGTGGAGGAGCCGGTGCTGCAGAACCAAATCCGGGAGCACGTCATCGCCATCGAAGGTGAGGGCCGGGCCGCCGCGGGGTTTCTGGAGGGCGGGTGCGCGCGCGCGCGAGCGTGTGTGTGCGTGCGTGTGTACACACGCGCCGGGCCATGGCACGCGGCTGCCCCACCGAGTGGGCACTGCGGTGCTTCTCACCCCGCAAGACTGGGCGAGAGCCGAGGGGAAGGCCGAGAGGGCCGGCGAGCGCGCCGCCAGAGATGGATCGCTGGCGATAATGTGCTAATGGGCTGTGGAGTCTCCGCTGAGAAAGTGACTCTGTGCGGCCGTGTCCTGGGCCAACCGAGTGACCCGGCCCAGCCGTAAGCCCCCGGGGCGGCCGGAGCGGTTGGCGCCCCCGGACCGTGTGACAGGTTATCAGGCCGGGGCCGAGCGTCTTGCTGGACGTTGAAGAGGTCTTTGGAGAAGTGCTGCTGCTGGGGGCGAGGCTCTGGCTGGCGGGTCTCCTCCGCAGGGTAGGGCCAACCCCTTTGGTGTGTTTGCCCATTTCGGGGGCACAGTGGAGGCAACGGAACTTAGCCCCAGCGGAGAGCCAGCCCCGGCTGCTGGCAGCATCGCAGGTCCGACCCACCTGTCCCTGCGCAGAGTCTGGTTTCCTCTACAGAGTGTTTTCTACCGACATCCTGGATCAGATCAGAAGAGCGCTCCCTGGGGGGGTGTCACTTTCACACGCCTGGCACTGGGATGTCACCCAGGCTTCCTGCGAGTCAGGCGAGGCAGAGGTCCTCAGGAGAGGTGCCGGGGACTTTTGCCTCTCTGGGGCCTGTGTTTTCTCTGGATCCCTGTGGTTCTTATTTCTCTGCTATTGGGCTTCCAGTTTATCCCCTTGCTTCCCCCCTCTCATTGCCGTTGGCCAGTGATGGTAAAAGGTCTGAAGGGTGGGTTGTCCATAACATAGAATTGTCCCAAGGAAGAGCCCCTCTGGCCACCGTTGAGGAGCGCTGAGGATGTTCTGAGGCCTGGCCAGGAGTGTGTCCAAAGCCCAGCTTAGGCATCGCCCAGCTCTGGTTCATCTGTAAGCAGGGGGCATCGGCCTGGCTGGGGGGCAGTCTTGCCAGGGCACTGTGCCGCCTGAATGGCTCACCCCAGAGTGGCTGGGCTTGATGCCTGGCCCGTTAGATGGAGAAGGTGGTGTCGATGCCCTTGGCATCTGGTGGCCCCACGGACTTGAACCGCGTCCCAGCCCGGCTGCCCGATCGGCGTCCTGTCTCCATAGGGGACTTGCTAATTCCGGGAAGGATCTGGACCGTGCTCCAGCCTTCTGTGGGCCTGGCTGTCAGAGCACCTGCCGCCCCGCTGGCAATTTAAGATGCTTCCAGATTCCTCGAGAGGCAGAGGCTCCCGTGTGCCTCTGGCAGGACTTGTGGGAGGCCTGGGGGACCAGCGCAGGGCTGCTGATGCTGGGCAAGCGGGCAGGAATGTCCTTCAGGGTCTGGGCTCCGGCGCGGTGGCCACTCATGTGAAAGGCTCCCTGCTCCTCTCTCTCTCCTGGCAGCATCCACGGGAGTCTGATGAAACTCTCAGAAAGCTGATCCCGAGTGTTGGATGCACCTGGCCGAGAGTGCCTAGTCTCCATGCAAAGACCTCATTGGAGCATCCTTCCTCCTGCCTCGGGTCCATTTCCCATCTTGAAGCCCAGCTCTGGGGTCTCAGGCACTCCCCACGCACCAGTTTGACTTTCTAGCAAGAGGATGTGGTTTCATTCTTCTTTTTTGGAAAAAAAAAAAACCCAAAAATCCGTGTGGTTCCTTGATGATGGTTTCTGGTAACTCGATGTCTGTCTGCCTGTACTCTCTGAGATTTTAAGCTCCTTCTTGGCTGGAAGCCTTGTCGTTTGTTGATGAGACTCAGAATCAGTGATGAATCCTGCTTGGGACTTTCACAAGGCTATTATTTTTTCTGTTAAAAGAAAAAGGAATGTCTGTATTGTGTCAGGGCTGTGGTTTATTTAATGAGGCTTTAAGAACCATTCAGATATGCCTCCCTTCTTTGCATTACTAACAATGATCGCACCTTTCATTTATACAGAAGAACTTTGGTAAGGATGCTCTTATATTCACAAGCTCGTTGTGTGGCAGTCCTGACCCTGTGGGAGAATGTGGGCCAGCTTCATTTTATAGAGGATGGAGCTTCAGGGAAGGTTAATGACCTCCTGAACATTTGACTGAGGTCAGAGGTGAGTCTGAACCAAAGGATCCTTGGAAACCGAGTCTGCAGGCTTCCCCCCTGCCTTCCCAGCCACCTTCCGCCGCTCCTACTAATGCAATCTCGTTGTTACAATGAACTGTTCCCCCACTCCGTGCCAGTTTTACACTTGATCTTAGTCAAAAGGCCGAGAACTGATGTGCCAGTTTTATGATGCAGTTGTGATTTCTATCTGTGCCATTGATATCTTGGAAGCCTAGAAGATTGCTCAATTGTGGCAGGACGACATTTTTCCTGTGACGAGATGAGTACACCGAAGCAGTTTCCTGTGGTTGTGTAGGGCATGGGTCATGGGTTCTTCCCTCACCCCGGGTTGGGGAGCATGGCCCTGGGGTATGCAAACTGCGGATGCGTCTGTCAGAGCTCTGTGCCGGAGCATCCCAGTAGCCCCTGAGCTCCGGAGCATCCCAGTAGCCCCGAGGAACACACACATCTGCCCCTGCCTGTGAATGTGGCAGGGGAGGATGGTACTGTGGCAAAATGTACACCTCCTAGAATTTTGAAGTATATGCGCGTCATAGTCAGTCGTTTAAGAATCGCTTGTCACAATGAACAGAGAAGATCATCTGCCTTTTAGAGGATATCCAGCCTGGCTTTATCTTCTGTCTCTGTGTGTAGATGCACAGAATTGGAGTCAGATTCACAAAACTACTTGATTGGCACAGTGTGAGCGCTTTTCCATGTTATGAAAAATTTTGAAGATAACGATTTTTCACCTTGGCATAACATTCCAGCATTTGACTGTGCCATAATTTACAGAAATGTTTCCTGTTTTCTGGCATCTTGAAGCATTTTTGCTGTGGAAGAGAGGAGCAGGCTCGTCGAAGGGCAGGAAGTTTCTGCTCGTGCTTGTTTCAAAGTGATTCCCAGAGAGTCTGGATTGGAAAATCTCTTAATGATGGACCAAATTGTATAGATTTTAGTTGAAAGGGCTTACCGAGAATCCCAATTCTGAGCGGGTCTGTGACCCTGTTTGAAGGCACGGGACGTGTGATTTAATTCTTAGTCTTGTTTTGAAACATTGCTGCCGCTAAGTCACTTCAGTCGTGTCCGACTGTGTGCAGCCCCATAGACGGCAGCCCACCAGGCTCCTCCATCCCTGGGATTCTCCAGGCAAGAACACTGGAGTGGGTTGCCGTTCACCTTGCCAAAAAAGAAGAAAGTGTTTTTTCAAATATTTGCTTAAGAGAGATTTACTTTTTTCCTCCAGTATCTGGAGTCTTAAGGAGGCATTGCCCTCCATTCTCAGATTTACCCCATCAGTTTTCTGGGGTGTCCCCCAGGTGTGGCCGGCACCCCAGGTGTTCTCAATACCTGGACGTGAGCTGGGACCAGCTGTCTCCAGGGTGAGCATCCTGCCTAGGGTCCCCGCTCCAGTTCTTCTTTAAAAAGCACATCTGGAGTTGATGGGGTTGAGGTAAACACATCAGCTGCCTTTCTTCTTAGATAAAAAAGCTTGCTCTTCTTGCATGGGTAAAGCCACTATTAGCAATTGCATGTTGTAATTCAGCTTGCCAGCAGTGGAACAGCGATGAGGATGACAACCCAGCCAGCTTATTCAGCTGGGCCATGGCTGAGCCTCTAACTGGTCTCATGTCTCCACACCCACCAGGCAGCAGCTCAGGGGGAACCGAGTGCCTTGCTGGCCCCATTGGTGGTTTGTGTGGCTTCCTCTGAGGGTTTGGAAAAGTCCCGGTGTTCGACGGGAGAACTCTGCTTGGCATCCCAGGTCAGGGCACTCACGGGGGGTGTTCAAGGGCTGAGCTTCGGCATGTGGGGGACCTGGGAAGATGGGGCAGGGGCCCCCCCTTCCTTCCACGATGCAGCCGCTCCATTGAGCATCATGTACAGCAGAGAGCTGAGTGCTTGACCTGCATGTCTCCACCCATCTTATGATGATCCCGTGATGTCGATGACACCTTTGAAGCCCAGAGGGCTTCCCTCATAGCTCAGTTGGTAAAGAATCCGCCTGCAATGCAGGAGATCCTGGTTCGATTCTTGGGTCAGGAAGATCCGCTGGAGAAGGGATAGACTACCCACTCCAGGATTCTTGGGCTTTCCTGGTGGCTCAGCTGGTAAAGAATCCACCTGCAATGTGGGAGACCTGGGTTCGATCCCTGGGTTGGGATGATCTAATGGAGAAGGGAAAGGCTACCCACTCCAGTATTCTGGCCTGGAGAATTCCACAGACTGTATAGTCCATGGGGTCGCAAAGAGTTGGACACGACTGAGCGACTTCTGCTCTTCACTTTAGGGCCAGAAAGGGTAGGAAACTTGCTTGAAAGAAATGAGCAGGGCTGGTCAACCTCAATGCTGACTCTCCAGCCCTTTCTGAGTGAGCGACGGAACTCCTGATGACTCACAGTTCCCCCAAGTTGAATGTACAAATCATCCGCGCCTCTGTCCCCCTTTATCCAAGAGAAGAAGGGCTTGCGGACGCTGCCAGTAGCTGGAGATCTTATGTTCTCTGTGAAGTTGCTTACCTCGGCAAAACTGTGGTAAGAGCCTGTTTTCCTATGGAAATTTATTTAATCTGGTTGTTGCAGGATTAGGGAGCAAATACCTTCTCCCTGCCATAAGATGAGCATAATTCTTCGACACTATTGACTGTATTCATAATATTTCAGGCTTCATCAAAGTTGTAACTATGGGGATTTATGGTTATTGATATGAGTATCACAGTCTCCTCCTTAAAATTAATTCTCAGGTGGTTGTTTGTCCCTTCCGGATTAAATTTCATACCTTAGTGGCTTCTAACCCTTCCAGAATCCAGGCATCCCTTCCACCTGGCTGAAGTGAGTGTGTTCCTGGCCTCTCCCAGGCTCTCTGTCCCAGCTCCCTGCACAAAGCTCATCTCCTTACTCCAGTCCAGCCTGAGAACTGGGGGCTCTTTGGGGAAATGAAGTGATGCACGTTTTTATCTCCTCAGCGATGCTGTGTATCGCGTCTGGCCCTTGGAGGATGTCCAGGAATTGTCAAGGGTGTGACTTGGAGGAGGGACTCAGGTTTTCTCTGGCTTTTGGGTCCTCTTGCTCCTCACTGGTGATCTGACCGGTGTTGATCGTGCAGAGAGGGTGTTCTGAAACTTGTCACGAGAGCACAGATGGTTGGACTGGGGTGCTTTGGGGTCAGGGGGTGGTGGTTAACTTGGGTGTGGTGTTTGGGTGGCAGTGAGATTTTTTTCTAGTGCATGTAGGGGAAGAGAAAGATTTGCTTGATGAAGCCTGGCAACTTTTTCATCCCAACTGTCTGCAGAAGGGTGGTGCCTTTTCTGCTGGTGTATGTGAGTTTCAGGTGTTGAGTCTGTGTCATTGATAGGGACGAATGACTGACAGGTCTGCGTGGCTAACTGGAGTATCTTCAGTGGAACGTTGAGAGTTTTGGTTCTTGAAGTTCAGTGTGCAGTCAGATCACATGGAGGGCTTGGGAAAGCAGAGTTGCTAGTTCTGTAGGTTTGGAGCAGGCCAGAGAGCGTGCTGTGGACAAGTTTCCAGAGGATGCTGGCTTGGCGGTCCAGGGACCGCACTTTGAGAAGCATGGTCAGGGAGGGGAGGGCAGTCCAGCGGCGGACCGGGCACCTTCCCTGGGCATCGTTCTCAAACAGTGGAGGGGGTGTCGCCTCATCCTCATTGCTCCTGGTGACTCAGCTTAAACACAGTGGAGGAGGGATGGAAGCCCAGCTTTGAATGGGTTCAAGTCCAGGTTCACTTCGCCTCCACGATGATGCTGATCCTAAGTGCCCTGCAAGGAACGTGGTGGGTGGAGGATGGGCATCGCCGAGGGCAGGCCTTCCCCTTTGGCTTATGGAAAAGAATCCACCTGCAGTGCAGGAGACACAAGCGACTTGGGTCCGATTCCTGGAAGCTCCCCTGGAGGAGGGCATGGCAACCCACTACAGTATTCTTGCCTGGAGAATCCCATGGACAGAGGAGCCTGGTGGGCTGCAAGAAGTTGGAAACGACTTGGCGACTAAACCACACGCTCCTTAGTCCCTGAGGGATGGTAGACCAGAAGTCCCTGAAACTCCTGGGGTTCCCTGGAGTTCCCTTCCTGTCTTGTGATGGTGGAATTTTAGGGAAATCTCCTGCATGTTTAAGTGAGGTTCTTCCGTATTCACTTATTATGATAATTTGGCAGGTGGTACGTCCTTGTGTTTGTTGTTTTGCTGCTAGAAGGGTGTTTCCCTAAGAAGGAGAGCTATGTGTTATTAGCAGCTTAGGAGGGCTGTTGGGGGGCCCTGGAGGAAGTGACTCCGGAGGGAGCTGCAGCCTCCACGCGGAGCCTGGGGCCCTGTTTACTGCCGCCTCTGTTTCTTGTCCAAAGCTGACTTTTTATTTTGTTGAGGCTGAAATCCCCTGTTCTGCAACCTTTGTTTTTCCTGCGTGCCCTGCAGGTGTTTATCGTTGGTGAGTCTCTCTAGGGCTGTTTTAACTACTGTTTTGGTCCTGTCTCTTGTTTCTCAACGTTCAAGCAAACCCCTGTCCCGTGCCGCCCACCCCCGGCCCCACACTCCGGATTCTTTGAGGCCTAAGTGATTGAGTTTGGCAAAGCGGATCAGGCTTAGTTATTTTTAAAATCCAGGGTTCGGGGCTCTGATCGGGTGCTTAGCCACATAATTCCTCCCCTCTGTTAAGTACCTCGCTCTGAGAAGGAACACGCACCCTACAGATGTTTGTCTCTAATCTCTGCAGGATCTGTGATTGTCCTGGGGTCTGAGCACTGGGCCTCCTCCATGCCACGTCCTTCCGGGAGCTCGGGGCCTCTGAGGGCCAAGGGGGACGTTCAGTCTCCTGTCTTGTGGGGTGGGAAGCCTGCACATGGGCTGCAGGGATGACCTGTCCAGGGGCAGGGCCGGCATTGTGATGGGTCCCGTCCCTCCCCTCTGCCTCTGGTCATGACTGACCCGGGCCAGGAGGGGCTTACTTGCACCTGGGAGTTAAGGGGAGAGGGAGAGAAGATACCAGTGCCGGCAGAAGAGGTCTGTTAATGGACCCTTAGGGTAACCAGCCGAATAGCTGTCTGTGTGCGAGGTTGGGACATTTTCCATAAAGAGCAGACTAAATATAGGCTGGAGGGTGGGGCCCAGGGCCTGAGCTTGGGGGGGGGCTGTCATCACCCCCGTTTTGTTTCTCCCACTGGTAGTCAGCCGGAACAGGTGGCCACCCTGAGCTCTCCGGGAACAGATTGGTGTGTCTGTTTAGCCAGGGGCTCATTTGCAGTTCTCACACTTCTCTCGCTGTTTGGTTCGGATTGTCTTTTTTGGGCTGCAGTGTTGGAGTGTTTGCGCACTGTTTCTACACAAGCAACTGTGTCATCTTAAAAACTGCTCGCACTGTCTGCTTGTCATTAGCATCGTGCTTCTTCGAAGCTGCCTTTTTTTTTTTTTGAAAGGGTGGGAAACACTTTTCATGGTTCTGGGAGAAGAATTCCAAATAATTACCGGCCATGTTCACAAACAATTTGTGTTTGGTCTTAGAAGTGTCAACATCCAGCAGGCTCTTGCAAATAGAACCATGTTGCTTTCCAGCTTAGCATGCAAAGCTCCCGTTAACAGATTCTCAGACAATACTCTTAAAGAGGGTGCAGGATCTTTTAGGAAGTGGATGTAGTCTTAACTCAATGAGTTTTTAGTTAATATGGACACACTATACCAGGTCTACTGAGGATACTTGAAGGAGTTAGAAAAAATTTTTTGCATGCGTGCCTGCACCAAGACAAGGCACCCTTCGCTTCCTGAGTTTATTCGTTCACATTCTCCACGTGACTGCTGCTGCCGCAGGAGCTAGTGTTACAGATGCAGTGACCGCAGGCACGCTTTTATAATGAGATAAATAGAAGTGGGTCCGGAGAGAGTGGAGTGGGCTGACATTCTGCTGTTTATGTTTCCAGGGATCCTTGTCTGGAGGGGAAGATTGGCCCATTTTCCAGGGAGGGCACTTCCGTAAGCCAGCCAGCCTGCCCGCCCGCCCTTCACTGCGGTTTCTATGGATCTTGGTGCTGCTGTGAGCAGTGACTCGGTCTCCTCCTATCCTGACACTGCTCCTCTTAGTTCAAGCTAGTGAACCTGGTCTCAGACCAACAAACAGTTGTTTAAGTTATACTTTGGACCGTCAAGCCTGGATCTCCGATTTTCTGTATATGATTGTACTGTTAAGAGTTTGGGGTTGGAGGGATTGTGACCACTTTAGACGTGGTAGTTTTTGGGGACCCTTTTTTGGGGGGTGTGGGCATAGGACGTAGATGCCCAGGTCTTAAGGGAGGGTGTTTTCACAAACTGACCACATGGGTACGTCCCGCATCCGGATCAGAAAAGCGAAGTTGGCTAGCGCAGGGTGAGACTCTGTGTTGTGTGTGGTTGGAGGTGGCTGCTTCTGCTGCTCAGCTGCTCTCCCAGCCATGGGCATGTGGGTGGCTTCCTGTTTGGGGCCATGGGAACAGGCCTGCCTATCAGGACACCTGACAGAGGGCACCTTTGGTTCCCTGTTCCTGGTGGGGCTGTTAGTGTCCTGTTAGCCCTTCTCCCAGGTCAGCGAAGCTGCTCCTGAACCCACTCTGTCGGCGGCCCTGCCTGGAGGAGCCTTTCTTTGCAGCTCAGGGTTTGCATCGCAGACCTCGGGATGGTGGCTGCCTCCTGCCTGCCTCCCTCCCTTGCCTTTCCAGGTATTTTGTCCAGAAACAGTCAAGTGCCTGATACGTTTCCGGCGCTGTCTCAGATGTTAAGATTTTAGAGTTAGGGTTGTCAATGGGCTCTTCATTCCTGGTTAGTGCAATAATTGCAGCTTTATACACGGAGCAGTGAGGTGCAACCCTTCAGCAGGAAATGGTTTCCTTGAAAATGCAGAGCAACCCCTGGGGTCCCGGCGGCTCTCCCTGGCTCTTGCTTGACCTCAGTGGTCAGTGGGGGCTCTCGTGGCTGAGTCTAGACCCGCCCCCCTCCCAATCCATCTCACACCCTGGTGCCTGGTGCCCATGTTGCTATCTGAAGGGAAACGCCTTCTGCAACTTTCGGTTCAAACTGATCTGCGGTCTGAGTGGTTACATATTAGCTCTCTTCAGTCTCTGCTGTTTGTTGCAATTATGTGGAGACACAAAAGGAAAAAAAGCTAAGTATTGCCAGCTCTCTGTTACTCTCAAGGGGTTCTTTTCTTTGCTCCTCTGTGTCCTGAGAGCTGCCCTGCCCCTCCCCGACCCCCAAAAGGCCACACTCAACCGAAGAAGCATGTAAGGACCCGGGGGCTGGAGAGAGAGGGGCGTGTGCCTTGTGAAGTCTCCGGCGGTACCAATGCAAATATTTATTCTGAGGGATGGGAGTGGGGAGGGCCGGGCTTCCCCTCATTT
This sequence comes from Cervus canadensis, assembly GCF_019320065.1. Classification (NCBI taxonomy): domain Eukaryota; kingdom Metazoa; phylum Chordata; class Mammalia; order Artiodactyla; family Cervidae; genus Cervus; species Cervus canadensis. Next base: position 109,496,971 of record NC_057387.1, read on the forward strand.
TGTTCAGCAAGCGTGGGAAGCGGCCCATGTGAGGAGTCCGGGAGGTGAGATGCTATGGCGTGCGGACTGTGGGCAGGGCGCTGTCTTTTGCTTCTGGGGTGCAGGCAGACGGGTGCCCCCCGAGTGCTTCTCCCAGGGCAGTGGGAACTAGCCCAGGAGGCCCCACCAGTGCGGACTGGGGTACACAGATGGGAGCAGTGGGATTACAGGACAGGGAGGCTGGCAGGAAACGGGCAGAGGGCTGAGGCTCCCCGGGCGGGTAGCTTGTAGGAATGGACCATCCAGAACCCCATCTCTGCAGCCGGCGGGGACCTGGGGAGGAGGGGCTGGTGGGAAGATGAAGAAGGGCCTCGTGAGCCCCAGAGAGCAGGCTGGGAGTGCTTTTATTTATTGTGCCGTGGGAAACTACTGATTATGGATTTCCGTTTGGAGAGGGTGGGGGGGGGTGGTGATGCTCGGGGCTTGCTAGGCAGAACAGAAGCGAGGCGGTGGCCGCGATGGTGGTGGGGGAGTGGCCGGCAGGTTCAGAACTGGGCTGCTGTGAGGGAAGGTGGGGCTGGGCAGGGGAGCAGGGAGGGAAACAGATGTGCCCCCTGAAAGAAGAGGCAGGTGCAGGTGCGAAGGGGCCTGTGACTCGCCAGATGGACGGAGCGAGGTCTGACCCTGGGAACGCAGGAGTGGGCCCGTGTTGGGGCAGGAGGGTTCTACCTCCAGATGCCCTGAAGGACCCGGGGTTTGGGTAGGAGGGGTGCTCAGCCACCAGGAGTGGTTCCCCAGGCACTGGGATTTGGAGAGGAAGCACCCAGCCCCTGCAGGGGGGGCTCCGATGGATGGTTTTGGGAGTCACCCTGCCTGTCACCCCGGCTGGGGGGCGGGCATCTGGACTTCACGGGCCATCAGTTCCCCCTCTGCAGATTCTTCGGTGGGTGTCAGGGGCACGACAGCCCCTGGGGAGTGTCTCTCTCCAGGGACTGAATTGTTTCCCGGGGTTTGTGGGGGGGAAACCTGTGCAGTTGAGCCTGGGCCGCAGTGGCCGCTCAGGTCCTGTTCACCCCACTGGTTAGTCTCCTGGACGGGTGTCCCCATCCCAGAGCGCAGGTCACTTGGCACTCCGCTGGTGCCTCTGTCTCCTTCTCTGACTCAGCCTGTCAGGTGTTTATCTTTTCACTCGGTGGCTCGAGTCCATAGACAGGAAGAGGCCACGTGCAGGCAGTGCAGAGGCAAGCAGGCCGCTTGTTGTGTGAGTCAGGGCGGGCGCGGGCCTCAGGCTGCGTGTGCAGTGGGCTGGGAAGGCTGAACGGGGCTCCTGGTGAAGTGAAGTCGCTCAGTTGCATCCGACTCTTTGCAACCCCATGGACTGTAGCGCACGAGGCTCCTCTGTTTATGGGATTCTCCAGGCAAGGGTACTGGAGTGGGTTGCTATTTCCTTCTCCAGGGGATCTTCCCGACCCAGGGATTGAACCCAGGTCTCCTGCATTGCAGGCAGACTCTTTACCGTCTGAGCCACAGTGGAAGCCAGGAGCTCCTGGAGGAAGCCGTATTTGAGCCCCAGAAAATGGGAAGCTCATGCCACTGGGGATGGGGTGGGGTGGGGTGAGGAGCAGTCATTGACAGGACACCTTGGCCTCTCAGCTCCCAAGGAGGCCTTGGAAAACTCATCTCTGCCCAAAGAAATCTCCGTGTCTTCACACAAAAATGTTTTTTTTTTTTTTCCACTTAAAAAAATTTCTGTTTTACCCAGGTTTCTCAATTTGGACTTGTTTTTTTGATCATCTTATATTGGGGCATAAGAAAATTATTTGTCTCTTTCTGCCTACTGCCTAAATCTAGAGTTTCCCCCTCAAATATCCCAAACCCCAAGTGCTTTCGCTCAACTCACTTGGCAGGAGAATCTTGCAGTGGGGGGCAGTTGGGTCATGTGCTTCCAAGAGTTGTGGCAACCTTGCCTGGCCGGTGAGCAGGGTCTGGACCTGTGGGAGTGCTGCTTTTCTGAGAGTGGCTCAGACTTCTAGACTTTGACTTCGGAGCCTGTGTGTGTGTGTTTGTTTTTTTTTTCTAGAATTCGAACTTCTGCTTCTGGTGGGGTATGCAGGTTGAGGGGGGCACGCTCAGGATTTTCGGTTTCCAGATCACCTGCTTGGAGATTAAAGAATCTCTGGGTGGTCTGGAACGGTGGGACCCTGCGCTCACTGCTGGAGACACCTGGGCGCTTGGTGTGGCTCGGGGCATGGCAAGGGAGACCCCGCACCTGAGTCTGCAGAGCCCTGACCCCCTGGGTGGGCTGTGGGCACCCCTCTGGGTGTCTGTCCCACAGCCTGGGGTCTGGGATTTGTGTGAACAAGACGTTTGCTCTTGAGAGAGATGAAAGTCATGTTTACAAGTCAGGGAAGATCTCTTTTCCTCAGCATGTTGTATTGAAAAGTTTCAAACATATGGAAGAGTTGAAAGAATGTTCAGGGTGAAGTCTTACATACCCATCACTTTGCTTCTCTGCTTGCTTTGTATATCTCTCTATCCAGAGGATGACCATTCAGCTGTTATTTGTAACAGAACGCAGAGCTTTCCTAGGCTAGTTCCACGTTGGTTTGGAATCCAGAGGATTTCTGGAAGCAGTACCATCTGGATGTTGTGGTGTCAGGTTCCAGGTGCGATGCGGACACAGCAGGGACAAGGTACTTGTTACTTGTGCATCAAATACGAAGTCCCTTGGATTGCAGGGAGATCCAACCAGTCCATCCTAAAGAAAATCAGCCCTGAATATTCACTGGAGGGACTGATGCTGAAGCTGAAGCTCCAGTCCTTTGGCCACCTGATGCGAAGAGCTGACTCACTGGAAAACACCCTGATGCTGGAAAAGATTGAGGGCAGGAGGAGAAGGGGACAACAGAGGGTGAGATGGTTGGATGGCATCACCGACTCCATGGGTGTGACTGAGCAAACTCCAGGGTACAGTGAAGGACAGGGAAGCCTGCTGTGCTGCAGTCCATGTTGTCGCAGAGATCAGACACAACTGGGCGACTGGACAATGACAGCAAAATATGAGGTATCTTCTGCTAGAGCAGTTGGCTGAACTTGTGTTTTGGAAGCACGGTTTTTGTTGTTAATCTTTTAATTTATGTTTTGTTTTATTGAAGTATAGTTGATTTACAGTGTTGTCTAAATTTCGGGTATACAGCACAGTGGTTCATTTACACATATGTACATGTATATTCTTTTTCATATCTTTTTTCTTTATAGATTATTAGAAAATATTGAGTGTAGTTCCCTGTGCTATACAGTGGCTCCTTGTTGGTTTTCTGTTTTATATAGAGTGGTTTCTGTTGTTAATGTTGATACAGTTCAGCCTTGAACCCAAAGGGAAACTTCGGATTGAGCTCTGACTTGAATCCTGTGTCCAACCACGTGTGTGTTTGGGAGGGCAGCCCCTCCCTGGGCCATGGTGGTTTTCGCTGAGGGGATGGCCTGCCATCCTCTGTGTCTAGGACTTTGCTTTTCGGAGCAGCCCGTGATTTGCTGTGGAGCACAGGTACTTTCTTGTTGGGTTGTGTTACACCGTGAGCACCTCCTGGAAGCAGAGTGACGTGCAGGGTCACAGCCTCGAAGGCCTTGTCACGACATCTGGGGGTGTGCAGGGGCAGCAGGAGGAACCCCATCCGTGAGGACAGCCTTCAGCATCTCTCCTTGGCTCCCCCGAGTCGGCCAGGAGAGCGGGAGCAGGTGTGGAGCTGTCCCGAATCCTGATGGCACAGCAGTGTCATTGTGAGCACACGGTCAGTGCTGCAGGTGTGAGTAATGCACCTCTCTGTGTGTGTGTGTGTGTGCGCAAGTGTGCATGGCCTGTGTGGTGGGTGTCTAGTTCAGCTTTCCTCACCTCTCCGCTTCAAGAGTTCTGGGCACATGCCAGGCTGAACTCGGAGCAGAATGGCACTGTGGTTTCTGACTTAGCAGTGTTAATTACAGAACCTGATTAGGCCCCGAGTTCCCGCTCCCCCGACTGGGCCCACGTGCGGCGTGTCTCCTGGGCTGCCCGTGATCCAGCAGTGACCTCACCGAGGGCCAGCCGTCCCAGCCTCCTCCTCCTCCTCCTTGTCTGACCCCCTGCAGCTCTCTCCACATCCTGCCCAGAGCTGGCCTGTGACCACACGGCCTTTCCAGGAATTGAGTCAGCGTATTCCTTCCCTGTATCGTCTCTCAGCATCTTTCCTCCACCTCCTTTTTTGTTTTTTTTTTTTCCTTTTCGGGACGTGCTGGGAGGCTTGTGGTGGGATCACAGTTCCCCGACCAGGGATGGATCCCAGGTCCTCGACAGCAAGAGCACGTGGAGTCCTAACCTCTAGACCCCCAGGGAAGTCCCTCTCGACGTCTTCCCTACGGCCGCTGTCTCCACAGCATGGGCTGACTCCAGGATGCCCGTAGGTTGGGCCGGCCCATCAGGCTTTGCTCTCCCCTGACTTGGGATTTCAGGCCGTCTTAGCCCACCGCCCTGCCTTTGCTTCCAAACCAGACTTCTGTATGCTGAGCCTGTGGAGTCTCAAATACCCAGCCAGAGCCCCGGCTTTTAATCTCCACTTTGTCACCCTCATCTTTTCTGAGTCCAGGCAGGCTTTTTAGGGAGGGGGACTCACTGCAGGATGAATCTCAGTAGTCACCTCTTCACTTGTCGTTCGTCTGGGTGGGGGTGACCTTCCACGCACCCCGAGTGTCCGCCCTTTCCTCCCCCTTCCCGTCTCACTTGCTCACGGGGATCGCCTCTCGCTGCAAAGCGGGAGGAAGCTTAATAGTCCACCATGTCACCTGCTGATGGGATGGGGGTCCTCTTGTTCCTACAGTTTAGGTTAAAAAGAATGCCCAGTCTCCCTCGCACATTTTCATGGTGGAAGGAGATTTCAGATGTCTTGCTTGTCCATGTCAACAACAGGCTACCAGAATTCTTATGGCTTGGCTCCCTCTACATATTAAAAAGCCACTTGTAGGGACTTCCCTGGTGGCTCAGTGGTAAAGAATCCACCTGCCAATGCGGGAGAGCTGGATTCGATCCCTGGTCCAGGAAGATCCCACGTGCCACGGAGCACCCAAGCCCGTGTGTGACAACCGCTGAGCCTGTGCTCTGGAGCCTGGGAGACACAACTAGAAGGTGGCCTCCACTTACCCCAGCTAGAGAAAGCCTGCATGCAGCAGCAAAGACCCAGTGCAACCAGAGACAAATGAAATCATGTGTTAAAAAGAAAATGCCACTTGTGTGTGACTTTACCTTAAATGGGGAGGTCACCCCACTCGCCCTTGTAGCCAAGCTCCCCGTTGGCCCCCCGTCTCCTCCCGGTATGTCTCTCATAGAAATGTAATGTGATGTATAATTACATTTGTGAGTGTGGTATTTGTGTGGGTGTGTTAGCATGTCTTTTCCTGAGAGGACAGGAGCATGTGGTCTAGTTCTGTTTTGTTCCCAGAGTCACCCCTGGCAGCCTTGGCGATCACTGGTTAGACACAAGGGTTGTCTCAATGGGGGTTCGTGTCTTGAAGCCTAGGAACAGGACTCTCCAGCCTGCTGTGACCGCACGTTGATTGTTCAGCAGCCGCTGCCTGAGAATCCTGGAGGAAGACACTGTGCACAAGCCAATTGCAGCGACTTTTCCAGAAACTTGTGTCTGGAAGATCCATTTTCCATAGTTACTGTTACATCGGCTGTTGTTACGTAACTCCTTCTAGATTCAGATACAGGGATTTTTTTTTAAAGCCTGGGTTCCAGTATTGGGGAAAAAAGACAAACAACCCATGACTTGAAGAGTGATGACTTTGAGATTGCCTTTTTGGAGCTTGCCGGAAATAAAACTTTTCATCAGAAACTTAAGTTTATTTGTGAGTTTCTCTCTCGGCTTGAAGCCGTCTTGTTGCCAGGACCGTTCTTGGTTAGGAGCCGGGAGGAGCTGCATCCGCGCGAGCGGGATCCCCGAGACTTGAAGGCCCTCGAAGGCCCAGCGCCTCCTGTGTTTTCTGCGACCGAAGCCCACGTGGTCCTCTTTCTGCTTCTCTCACTGTGCAGAGAGGGGCAGGACACGGGGCTGGCGGCCGACCCGGGCGCAGTGGAGAGAGACCCCCCAGCCCTGGCCGTCCGCTCGGTTGTCTGCTGTATGTGTTACGATCCCTGCTGTTTAGGTTCCGGCCCTTCCTCTGAGTTTGCAAGGGAGCAGCGTCCCGCCGAGTCTTCTCCTAAAGCTCCTCTCCCCGAGAACCCAGGCTGCGCTTATGCCAGGCCGACCCGCTTGGAGCCGAGCCCTTTCCCAGAACTTCCTGCTCTTCCTTTGGGGGACCATTTGCAATCACGCGTGGTCCTCTCTGGGCCCGGCTCCTGTGCCTGGAAAGCCTCCCGGGGGGAGGCAGCTGTCTGGGATCTGTCACTTGGGCAGTGGACAGCCAGGCTCACACCCAGGCCAGCTGGCCTGAAGTCCGCACCTCCTCCCCCACCCCCCCACCTCATCCTGCCCCAATGGCTCCATTTCAGACTCTAGTTATGGATTAGTTTTGGGGGGACAGAGGACGTCAACAGGTACTTAAAAATGCCCTGCACAGCAAGGATGGTCAGGAGAAGCTGGCACAGGGCGGTAGATGCTCGGCGGGCGTCCAGGTGGAGGCGTCTGGCTCAGCCTGCAGACCTGGGGCGCAGCTCTGCTCCGGTGTGGCTTTGCCTTGTAAGGGACACCATTGCCCGGATTCCTCTCTGACAGCCGTGCCTGCTCTGGATTCCAGAAATTTCTATGAAACATTCATGAGCACCCTCCTGGCTTCTCCTCTTTCCCTTCCTTAATAAAATCCATCCTAGCACCACCTGTTCATTGCATGGGGGACCCCCCTGTTGAGGACTTAACATGCTGTGTGTCCTTTAGGACAGAGGTGGTCCAAACGCCCATTTTATAGTCCAGGAGCCTGAGGCCTGGGGTTTAAAGCTTTGCCCCAAATGCATCTACACCTAAAGGTGGCTGAGTCCAGATTCGAACTTGGGACTCACACATGAACACTGCCTGCTCCCTCCCCTTATGATTTTTTTTTAAGTTAAAAAAGTTTTTTTTAACTAATTAGGTTGTGCCGGGTCTTATTTGCAGCGCACAGAATCTTTAGTGCGACACCGAACTCTTAGCTGGGGCATGTGGGATCTAGTTCCCTGGCCAGGGCTTGAGCCCTGGCCCCCTGCATTGAGAGTCCAGCGTCTTAGCCACTGGACCACCTCAGGGAAGTTCTGCGACGTTTTAATGATGCAGAAAGGAAACCTCTCAGCCCCTCCCAAGTTCTGTACGGGGCTGGGGGTTCCCCGTGGTCTGTGTGTGTCTCCCGCAAGTGCTGTCTTCCCACCGTGGGTCCAGGGAACACCGTACCTGCCAGCCTGCTTTTACCCCGTTGCTATGGTTGGTGGCAGGGACCACGCTGGGAGGACACGCAGCTCCAGCTGGCAGCCTGTGGTGACAAGTTCCCAGGCGGGAGGAGGGAGCGATTCCAAACAGCATGGTTATGAAGATTCCACCGGAGTTCAGGAGATCTGAGACACCTTGATTCCAGGCTGCTTGAAACTATAGCTCTTAAATTTAAGGCACCCGAATTATGTGACATTTTAACAATCCAGATGCTGGTGAGCCGTTCATTTTCTTGTTGCTCAGTTGCTGAGTTGTGTCCGTCTCTGCAATCCCGTGGACTGCAGCACTCCAGGCTTCCCTGTCCTTCACTGTCTCTCGGAGCTTGCTCAAACTCATATCCATTGAGTCAGTGATGCCATCCAACCATCTCATCCTCTGCTTTCCCCTTCTCCTCCTGCCCTCAATCTCTCCGAGCATCAGGGTCTTTTCCAGTGAGTCGGCTCTTCGCATCAGATTGGCCAAAGTATTCGAGCTTCAGCTTTAGCATTAGTCCTTCCAATGAACATTCAGGACTGATTTCCTTTATGACTGAATGGTTTGATCTCCTTGCAGTCCAAGGGGCTCTCAAGAGTCTTCTCCAACACCACAGTTCGAAAGCATCAATTCTTCAGCCCTCAGCCTTCTTTGTGGTCCAACTCTCACATCCATACCTGACTACTGGAAAAACCAGAGCTTTGACTAGATGGACCTTTGTCGGCAGTTCATTTTGAACATGTGCCAATAGAAGTTGCTTTTTCTCTGAGCTATAATTAACTTAATAGGGAGGAATTGATGCCCCCAAAAGGCAGTGTGATTGGCCTGAGGTCACGCAGAGCCAGGTTGCAGAGCCGGAAGCGGCCAAGTCCAGTGCTCGCCCAGTGCTGGTTTGTGGGGGAGCGGGCCAGATTTCCGTGTGGGGCTCGACCCAGGATCTGCCTTCCACGGTGGGCGTGGTCAGCGGCTCAGATGGCTCCGTCCCTCTTTCAGAGAGAGGCGGGCGCTGGGGCAGGAGGCTGGCTGCTCACTTGGGCTTGTCCAGTAGTTGCCTTCGCCAGGCCGGCGGTTCTCTGAGTTCTGTGCAGTGTGCGCTGTCCGCAGCGTCCCTTCTGGGGGCCTTGGGTGCCGGCTGCATTCTTGTTCGGTTCTAGGCCAGACTCGCCTGCAGGCGTGGCTTAGTCCTGCTTCCCCATCTGTGCCGGGGCAGACCGGGGTGGGGCGGTGGGCCGGGTCCCTGGGTGCTGGGGAAGGAGTGGGAAGCACAGGTGGTGGCCGTGCCCCCATCCTCTTGGCATCCTCCCAGCAGGTGTGGGGCGGGGCGGAGGGAGTGTAGTTCTGTTACTGAGAGTCCCCACCTGCTCGGGCAGGACTTACCTGTAAGGTCGTGTGCCCCCATGGGATGGAACAGTTACTCTCAGAGGTGGATTTTATAGCTGCAGTGCTCTTTCTGCACTTCTTGTGTTCCACTGCTTTATAGACCTACAGTTTCTGTAAGAGAAACTGCACACCCCAGAAGGCTTGCATTTGAGGAGTTCTGACAGACCTCCCCGGAACCACCCTCAAGATGCTGGGTGTTCTCACCTCCCGAGGCATTGCCCCAGCCGCCCCCCAGCCCCACCCCATCTGCTCACACGGGTCACCTGTCTGTCACTGTGGATTTGTCTGCACTTTCTAGAATTTAGCAGAAAGGGAATCACGCCCTGGTGGAACCTTTCTTCACCCAGCTTTGTTCACTCAGCATCAGGATTTTGAGATCCGTCCCAGTCGAGTGCATCAGTCATGTGGTCTTCTTTTTATCGCTGAATCGTATTCCACGGTTTGCGCTCACCACTGCTTATCCTGTTGTTGGATCTTGATTGAGCTGTTCCCAGTGTTTGGCTCTTACAAATAAGCTGCTGTGAACGCTCACGTACGCTTCTTCCTGGGGGCATTCATGTTCGTTTCTCTTGGGTAAATACCTAGCGGTGGAGTGGGTGGGAGATATGGTGGGGGCACAGTTAAACTTTAAAAATGCTTCCAAGCTGTTCCCAGATCAGCTGCTGTCTTCTGCCCTCGCACCGGGAGTCAGCGCGTGTTCTCCAGGGTCAGGTCGGTAGGCTCTTTGAGGACCACACCTGTCCTTGGGGAAGAGGATGTCTTCTGGGTTGGGAGGTATCTTGCACTTTGTGACCCCTGACCCCCATTTCTCTCCAAAATGCGAGTGTGTGGCTAAGATCTGTGGTGCTGAACGAAGGGAGGGGGCACATTTAGCCCACAGAGGACATTTGGCAATGTCTGCAGGACTCTTTTTGGTGGCCCCACCTCTGGGGAGGCAGGCATGAGCATCGCCTGGTGGGTGGTGCACAGGGTGGCTGCATGGGATGGCTAGAAGCTCAGTCATGCTGGGCTGAGGTCCGCTGGCCCGACCTCTGCGGCTCCTGCCAGCCTCCGATCTTCCGTGCGCAGCTCTGTGCTGGCCAGGGGTCACCCTGGCACACGCTGCTTTTTCAGGTGGGCATGCCCGGTGGGGTGCATGGGCCTGCAGGCTCACTGGGATCAAGCACTTGCAGCTGGGGAGGCTGGCCTTGTCCCCCTACTGATGACCCTCTCCGGACGCGGGCGGGGACCTGCGAGCGCCCGCCCCGCTGGGAAGCCTCCTCCCGGAAGTCTTCTAGGAAACTGGCTCCCGGGTGAGGATGTTCCTGTCTCTCCTGCCCCTCCTCCAACTGCTTGAGTAGGCAGATTCCATCCAGCGCTTTATGACTAACCTCCTGGCAGCCTGAGCTCAGGGCGGGCTTAACGAACTCCTTTGATTATTAACCTTTGCTTGGCTCAGGGAAATTACTCTCTTGTCCTCTGGCCAAGAGTAAACCTCCTGGAAACTTCGCTATGTGAATCTTTTTGACAACTCTGCGTTCTGGAGAGCTCCCTTGGCAGTTCTTTTCCTTGGAGGGGTGGGGAGAAGACTCCGTGTACTTTCCTCCAGTCGTGGATTTTGCTTCTATGAAGCTTTCCATATATGTGTTCTTGGTGGGGCTCCGTGTGTGTGTGTGTGTGTGTGTGTGTGTGTGTGTGTGTCGGGGCTGATGACAGCCCTTGTCCACTTCAGCTGTCACGTCCTCCTCTGTCAGCAAAGTGCTGTGAGCTGACTTACCTGCTCGGGAGTTCCGGTGTTATTCTTTCTATTTTCTTTTTTACTTTGGAGGGATAATAGCAGGGTGGGAAACGCCTTTTCTGTTTTTTTTTTTTTGGACACAGGAATAAGAAAATAACCCCTGCACTTCCTTCCCCGTTTCTGCCTCACTTTCTCTGTTGGGAAGTGTCTCCTGTGTGCCCATAGCTGGACTGAGATCTCTGAACAGGAAGTTGACCCTGACCTCTGAACTGGAAGTAGACCTTGACTTCTGACCTGGAAGCAGACCTTAATGTCTCTGGGGGTCCCAGGACTGCCCGGCAGCCCCATGACCCCTCGAGGGCCACATTTAACTTCTGCAGCAGCCGGAGAACCTGCCCTTGGCTTCCGTCTCCAGGAAATGAAAAGGTTCACGAGGGAGAATATTACCAGGTGCCTGGGATGTTGTCAGAAGCGGCGTTGTGTGTTCCTCAGAGCAGGGGGGCCTGGCTGGTCCGGGCCCCTCTGTGGAGCTGGGGTTCTTGTCCCTGGCGGCACTTGGAGTCCGGCCTTCCAGGTCCGCTCAGGGTCGTTCCACAGGCCAGGCTGCGTCAGGTTAGGCCACGTCCCTGCAAGTCTGGTTTACAGTCTGCTTGAGCCTGTTTATGCTTTTCTAGTTCAAAGCGTGGTTTCACGAGCTTCTCCTTGACACCAGACTGTCTTAAAGGGTTGAGATCGTGAAATTGGAGGACACAGCCTCAGTGGTCTATGCCCTGCCCGGGGGCCTCGCTCTTGTTCAGGAGCCGCTGTGTGCTCCTGCAGGTTTGTAAGGCAGGCCCACCTTTCCCCACATTGCCCTAAACCTTCTCTCTTCCCTCCCTGCGCCTGTCCTGGCTGGTTGGCCCCAGCCTGGGGCCTGGCCATGGGGCTGGAGGCCTTGAGGGCAGAGGTCCTCTGATGGCAGGAGGCCTAGGGTCACCCGGACCACGTGTGAGCCCTGGGCCCGCCGGAGGCGCTGAGCCAGGAGCTGGGGGGGTGGGCCCGGGATGCTGCTGCTTTGACAGGTTCCCGGGGTGCCCCTGCCACCGCCCGATGGGGCTGCTGCTGCACGTGGCCCAGTCCTGGTGTCGGGATACAAGGCGCGGCGAGTCCCCGTGGCCCCGGGCCTTGTAGGTGGGCGGGGGGCCCAGCGGAGTCAAGAAGCAAACCGGTGTGGGTTTGCTCTTGTGGGACACCCCGAGTTTGCACGCTGTCACCCGCCTTTCTTAGTTAAAAAGCCAAAAGGCCCGACAACATAACAGACCCTCCCCCCCACAGTAAACCTGCTGGCGAATTACCGAGCTCTTCCGTATAACTGATGACTTCATGGGTTTCAGGTTTTCACAGTGTGATAACCCTTAGGAGGCTGCCGAGATGCGTTCGGGCCCACTTCACAGGTCGCGTGCTGTCCCCAATCTCTGATGAGTACGCAGTCAACATGTATTTATATTGACGTGGTGCAGGAGGACGGCCCTTCCCAGACTCCCTCGGTGCAGGCAGGCCTGTCTCCGCTTCTGCACTCAGATGGCCCAGGAACTTCGATGTGGTAATTCGTGTTTGACAGCTTAGCTCACCCATAAATAGATTTCCAAAACAAATCTGGCCAGGCCTTGCCCCGCTTAAAAGCCTTTAATGGCTCACCAGGGCTTTCAGAATGAAGGCGAAATTCCTGGCCTCACCCTGCCCTGAGCCTTTTTAGAATAAGTCCTGGGGTAAGTGAAGAAAGGAAAGTGGAGTTGCTTCCCTTAGCATCCGGGGCCCTTGGCCATGGGCCTGCTGGCTCTGGCCCCTCTCTACGGGTACCTCCTCTGCAGAGAGTTCCCTGGGGGCTACCTTGTCATCTTGGGCTCTGCTTCGGGCCCTGATGGTCCGGCTTCTGGCCTCGGGCAGGCGTGTGCCTCCTCTTTTCCTAACCCAGTTGACGTCCTCACTGTTCAGCTTGTGTCAGGAGAAGGCAATGGCAACCCACTCCAGTACTCTTGCCTGGAAGATCCCATGGACGGGGGAGCCTGGTAGTCTGCGGTCCAGGGGGTCGCTAAGAGTCGGACATGACCGAGCGACTTCAGTTTCACTTTTCACTTTCATGCATTGGAGAAGGAAATGGCAACCCACTCCAGTGTTCTTGCCTGGAGAATCCCAGGGATGGCGGGGCCTGGTGGACTGCCGTCTATGGGGTCGCACAGAGTCAGACATGACTGAAGCAACTTAGCAGCAGCAGCAGCAGCAGTGTTCCCTGGAGGATATTCGGGTGTCTCCTGGCTGTGGCGCCAGGCAGGCAGCCTGTGCTCTGAGCCCTGATCGTGCCCACCCACACCCCCAAATGTCTCCCCAGCGTGGGCTCCAGGTGCTCGGGGACCTCACAGACCAGACCCCAGTGTCCCACGGAGGACCTGCCGTGTGGCTGTAGCTCCGTGGAGCTTGACTGCGTGAGCGGGGAAGGACCAGGCTCCTGACGGCGCCTTCCCTGGAGTGAGGCCATGTGTGGCCCTGGGGAACCCCCCTGCTGAGCACAGAGGAGACCTGCAGCCCTAGTAACCTGTCGCGAGGCGGGTACCCAGGACTTGCAGTTACCAGCTGCCGTTCTGGGATGACCTTCAGAGTTTAGGGCGCTAAAAAGGCTCCTGAATTCAGTCAGTCTTTACCCTCAGCAGGTGGCCTTTGCCTTTGAGAATAGAGTTTTTCTCCTCCTTTTAGCTGGGGAGCCTGGTAAATTGGTCTATTTGGGTTCTTGGTTGAAAATGTCAGAATCCCATTTTAGCAGATTCCAGCAGATGAATTTAATGGAAGGATGGGGGGGTGATTCTGAGCCTGGGCAGCCAGCCTGCGAACCAGGCCTAGTGATGGACTGAACTAGGGCCCCTGAAAGGGTCCAGGGAACAGGCTTTTTTTCTTTTCCCTTTAAATTTTTGGCCCCACCCTCTGACTTGTGGGACCTTGGGTTTCCTGACTAGGGGTCAAACCCGCACCCCCTACATTGGAAGGTGGAGTTTTAACCACTGGGCTGGTGGGACGGTCCCAGTATAGCGGTGCCTCCTAAGTCTTCATGGAAGTGAGATGCTTTCCAGAGATGGGGTGGCTGAGTGACAGGGGACTCGGCCTGTGGGTGCAGGGAGGGGTCGCTGAGCTGAGTGTGGGCTCCCATGGTGAGAGATGGTTGGGCTGCCTCGGTGCTCCAGGTCCCCCCTCCCTCCGCCCCGGACTTGGCTGCTTCTCCCGTGGACCAGGTGGTTCCCGCGGGCACACATTGCCTGGGCTTCCTTCCTGGCCCGGCCTTACACTTGTATCCTCTGTGTCTTCCTGTCCCTCTGGGCCGTTGGCACCCCAGCTGCATGCATGCCTGGCAGTAATAAACGCCCTGTGAATGCTTGGGGGAGGAGCCCTTCCTGACTGTTCCACTCTGCGCTCCAGGCCTGGGAATAAAGCAGAAGTGCTGTGTTCTTCCTTTCTTTCTCTCATACCCGGCACGTTCTCATTTGAACCTCCTCTCTGGCCTTCCCTGGTGGCTCAGGCAGTAAAAAAATCCACCTGCAGTGCGGGAGACCTGGGTTCGATCCCTGGATTGGGAAGATCCCCTGGAGGAGGGCCTGGCTACCCACTCCATTTTTCTTGCCTGGAGAATCCCCATGGACAGAGGAGCCTGGTGGGCTGCAGTCTGTGGGGCCACAAAGAGTCAGACGTGACTGAGTGACTGAGCAGACGCTGGCATTTTCTGCTCCGTTGTGAACTATTGACTGGGTGGTACATATGCTACACGCGTATACATATACACAAACTCTCAGAGGAGAGTCTTTGAGTGGTGGCTGACCCTGCTCTTTCTATCTGTGTGCCCTTGGGGAAGCTGTTTGAAATCCTGAGCCTCTGTCTTCGCCTCCTTTTCTTGGAGGAAGTGGGCGTCCAGCCTCCTCCCCGCCCGCTGTCTCAGCTCAGACAGAGGTCTGCTGAGTGGACACGCATTCATTGGGCCCCTCAGGAGACTGCAGGTCTTCTCCATGTCCTGAAGGTCAGCAGTGTGGATCCTTAGCTGGCAAGGGTGCACCGCGGGGGGCGATCCCCCGCCAGCCGCGTCTCTGCAGGGGGAGTCACCCTCCCTAATGCGGCTGACCCAGAAGCCGGCCACTCAGCTGCTGTTGATGGACGGATGCAGGCAGAAGCATCCTTGGTCCTGCAGGGTAAGATCTGATTGCCTGGGGACACTGGGGCCAATTGGAAGGACTTGTGTCAGGGTCCATCTGCAGGGCTGTCCTAACAAGCCATCACAGACTGGGAGGCTTGGGAAACGGACGTTGATCATCTCGCAGCTTTGAGGCTGGAAGTGTGAGATCAGGGTGTCGGCCGGGTTGGTTTCTCCCGAGGCCTCTCTCCTTGGCGTGATTGTGGATGGACACCTCTTTCCCTGTGTCTCCATGTGGCCTTTTCTGTGCGCACGTCCTGGTGTCTCTCTCACGAGGACGCCAGTCCTGTTGGATTGATGACCTTGTTTAACCCTGTTTATTTCCTTAAAGGCCTCATCTGCAAATATAGCCACATGGGGAGGGGGGTAGGGCTTCAACATAGGAATTGGGAGGTGGTGGTGGTGGACACGGGTCAGTCCATAACGGTGTCCTGCCCTGCCCCGGCCTCCCCCGTCTCACCCGCATGTGGTACCCGAGGATTTGTTGTTTCTACAGCATCACAGGGGTTTCATTATGCACTCAGATCAGGCAGGTCTCTGATACTGCAGGTGTGGGGTCAGGCAGTCCTTGACCCTAAAGTGAGCGAGACCAGAAGACAGTGACTTTCCCAACTCGAACACAGCTATGTGTTTTATTTATTATAACTTATTCTTATAACGTCATTACTTCTTTGATAATGTTTTTGAAGTTAAAGTGTTAGTCGCTCACTCAGGCCCGACTGTTGTGACCCCATGAACTGTGGCCCGCCAGGCTCCTCTCTCTGTCCGTGGGATTCTCCAGGCAAGGATACTGGAGTGGGTTGCGATGCCCTTCTCCAAGGGAAACCCCCATAATATCTTTACTTATGTTATCCTTAATTATATTTATCACGTCTGTATTTTTATACGTTTATTATAATTCTGTCTTCATTGAGATAGCAGAGACTAATTTTACTGGGGAAAAAATAGTGGCTGTGAGGTTACGGGTTTATTAAAAACAGAGTATGTGTTTAGATCAAAGCAGTTTTTAAAAAATATAAAATTATAAAAAAAATAAAATTTGGTTACAGAAAGAAGCCTAGTGAAAAGTAGAAATAATTGTTGGCCCTGAGACCTCAGTCCCTGGTTGCCTCACTGGGTCCCCACACTGAGGGTTATTGCCCAAGGGGCAGGTAGGGAGGTCCAAGCTCTGTGCCCCAGGGGTGAACCCAGCAGCGTATCCTTCCAGCTTGGCCCAGAGACAGCGTCCAGAGGAGAGCGTGGGGCCGGCTGTCTTCCCTTTGTCTGAAGATGACGGTTCTGCCTCATGCCTCCTGCCAGCTCTGGCTCTTGATCCAGCTAAGAACCAAGAAAACACTGATGCTGCTGATCAGTGAATTGGTTTCATTGAGTTTCTCACAAGTCTCCAAACCCAGCACTGGACAGTTTCACGACTTTGATTTTTTTTTCATCTACTCTCTTCAAATACTTTTTTAAAAATACAGAATTTTAAAGGTGACAGAAATAAAACTGGCCATCAGCCCAAGCTCCACGCCCCCTAAATTACGTCT
Organism: Cervus canadensis; assembly: GCF_019320065.1. Classification (NCBI taxonomy): domain Eukaryota; kingdom Metazoa; phylum Chordata; class Mammalia; order Artiodactyla; family Cervidae; genus Cervus; species Cervus canadensis. Next base: position 109,513,180 of record NC_057387.1, read on the forward strand.
TCCCAAAGGCATTTTCTGTCACGCCCCTCCCCCCTTGGCTTCCTGGAATTGACTTTGATCCCCTTGGGTCCTGACCCAGAAGCCAGGGTGGCCGGTGCGGGTCAGTGCGCTCAGCCGTCCACAGTGAGCCCTGGGGAGTGGGGCTGGGCTCAGCTGGTGTTTCCTCCTGTCGTCCAAGGAGAGAGATGAGCAGGTCAAACTCTGGACGTTTTCATTGGAAAAAACAACCTCCAAGCCACATGCAAACCAAGGAATAAAAAAGAAGGGTTATTCACTTTTAAATCCTCGAAATACTGTGGGCCTCATCACTCTTGCAGCAGCAGGAGGCCACGGCCAGGTGGCCTCCCCACACCGTTTGGGACCGCAGAACTGTCAGAGCGGACAACCTTGGCATGTTTGAAACTGGCTCTGTTAATGGTAACAATTTGTAGATTACTGGACATAAATCATGCTAATCAGCTTATGTTTATTAATCCATTTAATCCTCGAGCAACTCCAAGATACAGGTAGGATTCTCGATTTGTCGATGTGGGAACTTGAGGCTCAGAGTGGAGTACTCACTCATGTGTGCACAGAAAGTAGAGAATTGTGTGTGTGTGTGTTTTCATGTATACGTATGCTGTGTGTGTGTGTGTAGTGACTGAAGGTAGAAGAAAAGTCTAGGTGTGAATGTTCTGAGTGAAGTGTTGCTTTCTAAAACTTACAGAATAGTTCAAACACATAAAATGTACATAGAATAGCAAAACCACCTCCCAGGCACCCACCAGCCAGCTTCAGTAGCTATCAACCCAGTAGCCAGCCTTCTTTGCTCTATACACCCTGCTACCCATCTGCATTGTTTTGCAGCAAGTCCAAGCCATCCTATCATTTCATTCATAAATGTTTCAGTATCACCTCTTAAAGAGGAGAACTCTTAAAAAAAAAAAATGTACATGTGACCACATCACCATTATCACACTTAAAATTGAACAGTTGGATTTCCCTGGTGGCCCAGTGGTTAAGACTCTGAGCTTCCTCTGCAGTGGGCTCGGGTTTGATCCCTGGGGAACTAAGATCCTGTATGCTACACCTCTCAGTCAAAAAAAAAAGAGAACAGTTTCTTAATATCATCACATACCCAGTTGGTGTCCAAATTTCCGATTGTCTCGGGACTCTCATGATTTTTTTTTCGGTCTCTTTGAAGCAGGATCTGAGTAAATGTCCACACAGTGCAGGTGGTCGAGGCATCTCCCATGTCCCCTCCGATGGGTGGGTCCCACAGCTGTCTTCCTTCTCTTCTCATGGAGTTGATTTCTTAACGGAACTGGTGCGCCTGGTGACACTTCCTTGGTCTGGAATTTTCTATGCAGCCCCTTAGAATTCTTGAACATGCCGCCCCTGTGTTTTCCTATAAATTGGTAGTTGCGGAGGCTGGTGTCAGCCGTTCCGGTTTTGTCTGGCCAGACGACTTCCTGGGTGGAGGCTGGGCTTCATCGGGCACGACCTTTTGAGTTGTCTTTCTCTGATGTGCTGAGCATCTGGATGGTCGTCTGGATGAGTTCACGCTCAGAGGTTGCAAAGTGGAGACTTTGTGATTCTGAAATTCCTTCTTTTCCTGTTGTTGGGAAGCCCTTGGGGGAGGCAGTGTTTCTTTCCCTGGGCAGATCTGGGGCATGGTGACTGCCGACGCCTCGCAGGGGGAGAAAGCAGCCTCCTCCACGCCGGTTTTATCAGTGCCTAGGACGAGAGATGCAGGCTTGCTTGGATGGGCCTGGCTTCTGGGAGTGGGGTCTAGGTTCCCACTCCAGCGTGGGGGCCATCCGCCAAGTGACCACTCCAGCCCTCGTCACCCTCACCAGGATAAGCTGTGAGCTGTGTTTTTGGTGTGTGTGTGTGCCTGTGTGCTCAGCGGTGTCTGACTCTTTGCGAGCCCCTGGACTGTAGCCCGCTAGGCTCCTCTGTCCATGGGATTTCCCTGGGCAAAAATACTGGAGTGGGTTGCCATTTCTTCCTCCGAGGAATCTTCTTGACCCAGGGATCAAACCTGTCTCTTGCATTGCAGGTGGATTCTTTCCCACTGAGCCATTGGGGAAGCCCTGTGTCTCATTGCATCCGGGGACAGAACAGCAAGTGTGTGCCCAGGGACAGAGCTGTCCGGACTGGATGCCTGCGGGGCAGACACCGAGAGGGTGGATGTGGAGGTGGCGGTCAGTGGCCAGATGGCCTCAGTTTGAGCTTGGACCACCCTGTGTCCTCAGCGGCTGGTGGCACTGTCCCCTGCCCCCGCCCCCCTGTCCATTGGGGACGATGCTGTCCGTCTCTCCGAGGCGTGCTGTGTTGGAAGGGGTGATGGTGGAAGGGGTGATTCACGCCAGCGCTGAGCACAGCGCCTGGGACAGCGTGTGCTGTGTGCTCAGCCGTGTCCGACTCTTTGTGATCCCACGGACCGTAGCCCACCAGGCTCCCCTGTCCATGGGATTCTCCAGGCAAGGATGCTGGAGTGGGCTGCAGTTTCCTTCTCCTGGGACAGTGTAGGCGCTGTTAATCTGTGTTTCCGGTGACGAGCATCAGGGTCATAACAGTGGGGGATGGGGGAGTCGCCGTGGTCATGTGACAGCTGGCTGTACTTGGCTCCCCACGGCTAGGGCGGTGGACCCTATGCGACCCAGCGACACCCACGCACACTGATAAGACGTCCTGCTCCGAGCGAGCGGGTTACACCGGGGGTGAGGCGGGGTGGGGGGGTGGTGGCGTGGGCCCAAGATGTAACCGGAACAGGACAGGGTGGAAGCTCACAGTCCGCTTTGTAGTGAGGCTCCAAGGGTGGTGAGCGATGGAGCGAAGTGCAGAGCCTTCGAGGTGCGGATCCTTGGAGGAGAGGATGCTGGTGGAATGCGGCTCACGACCAAGGTCCGAGGATGGTGCCTCTGTGGTTCCGCCCACCAGTCTGTGTGACCCCCCCGCCAAGCACACTCCCCGGGCTTTCCCCCAGAGCCTGAGGGAGCTGTGCACCCCCTTCCCCTCGGTTCCAGGAGACTTGCTCATCACACAAAGCAGGAAAATAGAAGGTTGTACAGGAGAGCCTGCTCAGCAAGGCTCTGCTCCCTGAGTGGGGGATCTAGGGGTGCACATCCAAGAGGATGCTCGGGGGAGGGACTCTTCAGGGGTCAGGTTTCTTCTTGGGGCGATTCTTGGATATTGCCTGATGACTAGGTATTACATTCTCATTACGCTAATTCCGTGTGCAAATTCTGGGTAAAATGTCTCCATTGCAAAATACGAATATTTTTTTAATTTAAAAAATGTCTTGAAAATTTATCATGTGTTCCTCCTGAGTCCACAGAGTGTGAATGTCATTTTAAAATGTCAGGGTTACCTTTCTTAAGGTGATGAGATGGGGCAGCTGTGAAGTTAGTAAAGAAAATTGAAATTGATCACTTTAATGGTCTTTGCCTCCGTTTTGGGGGTGGTGACTGTTGAACGTTAAATTCCTGTGTTGCGTCGATGTCTGCTTTGAAACTGGAGATGTTGATGTGGTCTTAAGCGAATGTCTCCATCACGAGAGAGGGGACTGGTTTATGAAGTGGGTAGGCTTCGTGGGTGTTCTGTCCGATGGCTATTTTTCAAAGTCAAGGCCTCTCCACCACGGATCCAGAGGCGTGGGATGTTCCCGCGATGCAGACCTGGGGAGCAGCTGTGACAGCTGTCCCAGAGCAGCCCCGTGGGAAGACCTTTGCTGCAGCACAGATGTCCTGGCCTGTCTCCTCCCAGGGGTAGGCTCTGCAGGGCTGTTGCCTCTGCTTATAATTCATCTCTGGTTCCTTGGAGGCTGGGAGTTAGATTTTTATTTTTTGCAGCAAGAAAATCATCTGAAAATGTGGAATATCACCCTTGTAATCCTGGGGTGGAAAATGATTTACATTGCACAAAAAAGCCTTTTGTCAATAAGTTATGGTAACAAGGAATGAATTCTTTAGAGAAGAAAAAAACACCTTTAGAAAACACATACCTACCAGCAGTAGGAGCTTGGCAAGATTGTTGTGCATAAATTAAAGTCAAAAGGAGGTGCAGATGAGGGTGTGAATTACAGGGACTATGTGATGCAAGGAAGTTCACCACCGTCCTGTGGTTGGAAATTGGAGACCCTTGATGCTTCTTTGGGTTGAGAAAAGTGTTGCCATGTAAGACCCCTGGAAGTGAAGGGACCACTGTCTTCCTCGCAGATTGTGAGTGAGCGTGTATGAGTTCTGGTAGCATTTACCCCAGAACTGTGCAGTCAGACTTGATGGGATGAAACTGTGGAGCCGATAAAAGAGTGAGCTGTTTTGGGAAGTGTTCCTCTTCATACTTTTGGGATGGTGGTGGTCTTGTCTTGATTTTCGTCTGAAAATGGAAATACCATCAGGCTGGAGTCTTCGGTGAAACTATATCAGCCCAGGTCTCCTGCATAGTAGGCAGATTCTCTACCGTCTGAGCCCCCAGGGAAGCTGGGGAAGTAAAGTTGTAGCGCTTCTGTGGCAGCAGTGATCGTAGGAAGTGGCACGGGAGACTTCAAACTCGCAAAACTGCAAGTGAGGGGCAGTGTCTGATTTTAGGAGAAGGATCTGGGTTGTCCAGCTCCTGACCAGGCTTGATTATCAGTTTGGAGGTCTGGCACGGGGCGCATTTAAACCTACTCAAGTCAAGACGTTAATAGTAAGTGGGGAGAATGCCTGAAAAATAGCCATCTTGTGAGTTTGATTCTTCATTTATTTTTCAGACTCGATTTGTTTGTTCTTTTGGCTGTGCCGCGCGGCATGTGGGCTCGTAGTTCCCTGACTAGATGTTGAATCTTCACTCCCTGCAGCGGAAGCCCAGAGTCCAGTGGAACCCATTGATCGCTAGGAAGTCCCCATCCTGTTATTTTTAAACAGGCTATTAAGTAGACTATTTAGACATTTATAATCTGTGTTCATTGTAGGGTTATTCAAAGTAGGGACGGGGTAAAAAAAGTCCATAAGCAGGCATTTCAGGATTTGTGTTTAGGTGTTTTCATGTGCGTTTCAGATGGTCTTTGCTTCCACTCACATCTTACAACAGAGACGCTTACAGTGTTTAGCACCTCACACCCTGTTTTTAACATCTGGTAATAAACTAGACCATCTTCGCCCGATTGCATGTGTTATCACACTTTCAAGTAAACGGACGTTTCAGAATTAGCCGCTGCTGCTGCTAAGTCGCTTCAGTCATGTCCGACTCTGTGCAACCCCATAGACGGCAGCCCACCAGGCTCCCCCATCCCTGGGATTCTCCAGGCAAGAACACTGGAGTGGGTTGCCATTTCCTTCTCCAGTGCATGAAAGTGAAAAGTGAAAGTGAAGTCACTCAGTTGTGTCCGACTCTGAGCGACCCATGGACTGCAGCCTACCAGGCCCCTCCATCCATGGGATTTCCCAGGCAAGAGTACTGGACTGGGGTGCCATTGCCTTCTTTGAATTAGCCGCACATTGTTGGGTATTGAAGTTGCTTCTGAGTTTTGCTGTTCTAAACAATGCAATAAAGGACATTTTCATAGTAACAGCGCTGAGCATTTATTTCTTTGTGATGTCGACCTCGATGGGTAACTGTTCTATCACAGTGGTTTTTTCTTTAATGAAAATAATGTATTGTTGCACTGATCACAGAAAGGATACATTTTTATCAATGTATTCTCTGATGAAGAGAATAGACCGTCAGTTCCCCACCGCTATGTCCGGGCAACACACTCTAGAGGGAAGGGGTGGAAAGCGGGGTCTTTGCCCGCCCAGCGGTTGGACCGAGGCTGTCCTTTCGCCCAGCAGGCCCCCAGGGACAGACAGCCACCTCCACACACAGGTTGTTCCACTGGTGTTTTGTGATTTTTTCAGCTTCATAAAGAATGTGTCTGCCAATGCAAGAGACCCAAGAGATCTGGGTTTGATTCCTGGGTCAGGAAGACCCTCTGGAGGAGGAAAAGACAACCTGCTCTGGTATTCTTGCCTAGAAAATTCCATGGACAGAAGAGCCTGGCGGGCTACAGTCCATGGGCAGCAAAGAGGTGGACATGATTGAGCGACTGAGCGTGTACTCAGTTACCTATGGGTATCATAATTATATCCATAGTTAATTATGGATATCATGCAATAATGGTATTGTTTACGGACTTCTCCTTTTAGGTCTAGAACTTGAGAATGGGATGGAGAAGTTCCCCAGGCCAGGTGGGAATTGCCTGGGGAGAAATGGTTGAGACTGCCCTTGTCACATAGTCGGTGACAGTTGTCATAGTCTTTCCCCAGCTTGCTTCTCGCAGGAGCTTTGGGAGCACGCGCCCCTCCACCCTTTGTTTGGGAGCTTCGGTGTGTGCAGGCCCTTGTGTGTGATGAATAGTTTCCATCGCTGTTTGGCTGTTGGTTACTTGATTGTCTTCCTGTGTGTTTTTCTCCTCTCTTCCTTGTCGGCCGCGCTGATGGTTTCCAAGCCCCCTTGCTCGGGAATCTAACTCTTTGTGGGGAGTGGCTCCAAACCCCGCCTTTGGGGCCTGGTGAGGTTTCTCTCTGGGTTGTGAGAAAGCCCGTTTGTTGCTGCGTCATAGTTAGAACACTGGTCCTTTTATGTCGTGGGAAGCAATTGTTGTAAGTCCTCTCCGGGGACCTGGTATTTCTGTATCATATGCTGGAGCTTGCTCTGTGCTGGTGGTGTAATAGCTGCAATTTAGTGGGCATCTACTGTGTGCCAAGAGTTTTATGTACGTTGGCTGCCTATTATAGTAATCTATAAAATCCCCGTTATCGTGGCAAGTAAGGATTAAGAGACTGAGATAAGACTCGTGTCAGGTTCTACAGATGGTGGATGGAGAAACCAGGCCTGGTATCCGGGGGTGCCTGACCACAGAGCCCATGGGGTCCACTGCAGATGGTACCTGTGAGGCCCAGGGCAGAGGTGGCACAGCCAGCATCCCACTCAGCAGTTCCGGGGAGTGGGCGCATTATGTTTGAGGGCTCGGGTTGAGCCTTTGTGTCAGAGAGCTGGAAGGGAATGATGACCCTCCGCATTCAGCTTGTTCCCCTTGTTGTGCTAACCCGTCTCCACCTGGGATCCCCTCTGTGAGGCGCTCACATTTGCACGCGCATCTGACCGTCATGCATGTGGCCTGTGAGTCAGGGCTGTCAGCCGTAGCAGGAGTCGAGGCTGAGTGGTGGGGGAGAGAAGGGAAGCTGGGCAGGCCGATCTCCGGCCCCCAGCTGCCTGCCCGCCCGAGCAGGTGGAAGACCATGGAGCTGCGGTGGTTGCAGTGATGGGGCCGTGCGGAGGCTGTGTGCGCCTCACTGTGTGGTGGGCTGGGTTTCCAGAATCCCTGTCCTGTAGGGCTCGGGAGGTGTGTGGCACCCTTGCACTAAGCCTCCGTGTGATGTTGGGGGTCAAGTAGGGCTGGGGAGGCAAGAATCTGCACCCAAGTACTGCAGGCAGCCCTCCGGTGCATGCGCCTCTCTGTGTCCAGACATTTATCACTTCTCTCTGAAGTGGGCAGAGCCGGAAGCCTTGAAGTTTGTGTCAGAGAAAGGATGTGAGCTGTGAAGTACCTCTGACATAAACCTCACTGAAGTGCTACCGGGGCTTCCCTGGTGGCTCAGACGGGAAAGAATCTGACTACAATGCAGCAGACACAGGTTCAGTCCCTGGGATGGAAAGATCCCCTGGAGAAGGAAGTGGCAACCCGCTCCAGTGTTCTTGCCTGGAGAATTCCATGGACAGAGGAGCCTGGCAGATACAGTCCAGGGGGTCACAAAGAGTTGGACACGAAGTGCTACTTGAGGAGGACGTCCAGAAGATGCAGGTCCATCTAGAAGATGCAGTAACCTCTGGAAGATGCAGTTATGGGCCAAATTGTTGCCAGGCTCCCGAGCTGTCTGGAGTGAGTGTGGCCAGTTCTCAGTGTTGGTCTCTCAGTCTTCATGGCTGAGGTCTTCTGCGGGCTACTGGTTTGCTGTATGACAAATGTAATACAAATAAAAAAGTTACGTTGCGCTTGACTCCACAGAGCGAGTCATTGCCAGGACTTTGACAGGGTTTCTTGTGATCTTGGTCTGGTATTAGCTTCCTGGTGCTGCAGTAACAAGTCATCCCTAACTTAATGACTTAACAACACAGGTTTATCCTCTTAGAGTTCTGGAAGTCGGAAGTCCTAAATTAAGGTGTCGGCAGGCTGTGCTCCATCTAAAGGTTCTAGAGAGAATTCATTCCCGGGTCTTTTCCAGCTCCTGTAGGTTGCCTGTGCTGTTTGGCTCCTGGCTCCTCCCTCCATCCTGGAAGCCAGCCATGTAAAGCCTTCAGATTTCTCTCTGACCCCCTCTTCCATTACCTCTTCTTTTTCTTCTTTTCCGAATTCTCAGGACCCTCACGGTCACTTTGCAAATGATCCAAAATAATCCCCCTGCTTCTTAATCGATTCTTAATCACGTCTGCAGAGTCCCTGTGGCCCTGTCGGGGACACAGTCTCAGGATGTGGGGGGTGTTCTTCTACCCACCACAGCCCCCTGCTCTGTTTCCCACCGGGGTCAGTGTCCCTGCAGGTGATTCTTCTCCTGCGGTGCAGGCTGGGCATTGCCGGGCTCAGCCTCCCTGGGGCTCCGCTCTTCACACAGGGTGCGGGCGGGGGCACCGCTGAGTGTCAGGCTTCCTGGCTCTCTCTGCCAGCTTCCACTGCAGTTTTGGAGGCAGGGCTGGAAAACAAGCGTTCTGGGTGGCCGTGAGGACTATGAGCACGTGGGGACTGCACGCCTGGACTCACCGTGAAGAGGCTGGCTTTGGAACCTGAGCTTGTCGTCGTGGTCCAGACTGAAGCCTCTGACTGTCCCACACCAACTGGAGGCTTCCCTTTTGCTGGGGAGACGGCGTTTGTCTTGCAGGGGCCTCGCCCCCCAGCTCCTCAGCGTGAAGAGACCCTCTTGCGAGCCCCTTCCCTGGTCCCTAGGGGCCGGGGCTCTGGACCTGCTCCCGTCCCCTCCCCACTCCTGCAGGAACATCTGCCATCCTTTCGGCCTCACCCCCGGGGGCTGTGTCTTCGTCTCCTGGACGGTCTTCTCTTCTCCAGTCCTGTCACTTGTGACCGATCCTCTCCACTTGGCCACTTTCTGCTCTGAGATGCGTGGTGACGCCTGCACGTGTCCTCCTGGGTGGGACAGGGTTAGCGACCTTGGTTCTAGCAGGGGAGACCGTGGTCCTCTGCCCACCTTTGCCTCTAGGTAAGGGAAGCAGGAGCCCTGACCCTGAGAAGTGGTACCTTGGTTACATTGTTCGCCTGGCGGATGCTTGCCTGGGTTTTAGACTTTTCAACAGGAAGAAGAGAAAATGGAAAAGACAGAGTTGATCACCAGGAGGAGAATTTGCATGAATGAACCAACCTTTTTTCTGACTATTAGCATGTTACATGCTCCTTATAGAAAACGGGGAAACGCTAAAGAAGAAGAAAAATGGCCATGATCCCTCAGCTGCTGTTACTCTGGGGAGGTTTCTCTTTTCCCCACCGGGGGGCTTTACAGGGGTTGGTATGTGTCACCTACACAGTGGTGTGTCCCGTGTTTTTCCTACTGAATCTTTGTTACCATGACATTTTGCCATTTCCTTGCCTTTTCTTCAACAGTCTTTTTCATGGCTGCATGATATTTAAGTATGTGGATGTATTGAAATTAACTCATCCCAACGTAGCTTAAAGAAGAAGTTTTGAGTGTGTTAAATGAAAAATGACAACAATTAATGTTTTAAAACAGGTAAAGAGAAAACCCAGAGCTGCTGCCTCTGTTTACCTCCCTGTCTGCGGCAGGGGGCGGGGGGCACAGGCCGTGCGCCAGGCTGCTCCCTGCTGGCCCTGGTGAGTGGACGGGGAACTGTGGTCCTCGGCATGAAGCCTGGACGGCGGGATCTCCCTGCCAGTCACTGCCGCTTCTGTCAGTTGACAAACACACTTTGCTTTCCTCGGTGCAATTTTGACATTGGTGCTTCAGGTCAGTCATGGCAGAAATTGAAGGGGGTAAAAAAAAAAGAAACATCTCTGGCTACTGATTTCAGAAAGGAAAACAAAACCAAACAAAAAATATTTTCGAGGCACCCATATAGTGAGAATGAAGGGAGATACAGGTGAGCGGTGAATGAGCGTCAGAGGCGGGACTTCCCGGTGGTCCAGGAGCCAGGACTCTGCGTTCCCAGTGCAGAGTCCAGGTTTGATCCCTGGTCAGGGAACTGGATTCTGCATGCCGCAGCTAAGGATCCTGTATATGGCAACTAAGACCTGGGTGCAGCCAAATGAAGAAATATACGTTTAAAAAATGAGCATCAAGCGCATGGAGTCACAGCCCTACTTTGGATGCCTTTGCTTTGAAAGAATTGTTTTTCAATCTAGTAATAGTCCATTAAATATCGGAAATGGTCAAGCTCATTAAAAACCACCGTCAGTCACATGCTGATGAGAGAGGTTTCGCCTTTCTTCCTCTTAGAACTAATGAAGATCCAAAAATTTGTGGCAGGCAGGAAGTCAGGCGGATTTTAATAGGAAATTATGTAAGAAAGCTTCATGCCTTTTTTTTTTTTCTGGATCCACCGAGTGGAGAATGGTCTTAGGGACGGGTGTGCATCCACTCCTCATTAGTTTACTCTGTTGTAATTACCATTGTATAGAAGCACCGCAGATCATTAGAAACTGGGTGGCAATTTGTGCCGAGCATCACATCAAAGGTTTTGCTTGGACTGCTGAGCAAAAGGACACTCTGGCTGAGATGAAACACATGGCAAGCATCCTACTCCAGTTTTTAAAAATCATCAGGCAGGCTTTGGTATATTTTTTGGGTCTTTGTTCTTTTGTCTTTTGCTTGAATGAGAAGCTCAGAAGATGGCCCTGGGAGGCCGGCACGGAGGCCACTGTGAGACTTTCTCACGTGTGGGAACTGATCAGCCCCAGTGCTTCCTCCCCTCTGCTCTTTTTAAAAATTGAAAAAAAAAAAATGTTTTTTAAGTGTCTTATTGATTTTTGGCTACACACAGGCGTTCTCTGGTTGTGGTGTGTGGTCTTCTCATCGCAGTGTCTTCTCTGGTGGCCGAGCATGGTCTCTAGGGCGGGGGGCTTCCGTAGCTGCAGCGCGTGGGCTCTGGGGCACAGGCTGTCTGTGGTGGTGGCGCACGCGCTTAGTTGCTCCAAGACACGTTGGATCTTCCTGGACCAGGGATCGAACCTGTGTCCCCCACACCAGCAGGCAGGGGACCTCCTGGGAAGTGGTGGTCAGCTTCCACCAGGTGGCAACCACAGGACCACCAGGGAAGTCCTGCCGGGGCCCTTGATTGCACTACTTTTGTGTCCAGAACCCATCTTGGCTTCAGGGCCATTTATTTACCTTTTTTGATGAATGCTTGAAATTGTAGTCAAAGGAGAAGCTTATTGATAAGTGTAAGTTAGTTGCTTAGTCATGTCTGACTGTTTGGGACCCCATGGACTGTATAGCCTGCTAGACTCCTCTGTCCATGGGATTCTCCAGGCAAGAATACAGGAGTGCTTTGCCATCCCCTCCTCCAAGGGATCTTCCCAACCCAGGGATCGAACCCCGGTCTCCTGCATTGCAGGCAGATTCATGACCCTTCTGAGCCACCAGGGAAGCCACGTATCCGCATGTGAATTCTGTTGTTCAGTTTGATCGCAGCACACGCCCTCTGCAGATGGCCTCCTTACGCCCAGGGGGTGCGCTCTGCCTCTGTTTCCTCATCTTGGGACACCAGGGACAGCGGTGTCACCTCCTTCGAGCGGCATCCATCTGGATGTTCAAGTGCAGTGACTGCGGATGTGTGTTCACCGCAGCCCCTGCACAGATCAGCCCACGCCCAGGAAGGGCGGCAGGCTCCTCTCTTTCTCAGAGGGTCAAGGCATTGTGTTTTTTAACCTTGTCCTGCCCTGCGTGGGGCTCCCCGGATGAGTTCTGAGCTGTAGTATTGACCTTTCTTACACAATGGTGCCACGGAGCCCAGGCAAGTAACGGCCGGGGGCCATGGCCAGCCTGCCGGGGCAGCGGGGAGGATGCTCTCCTCCTGTAGGGAACTCCCGCCCGCTTCCCCATCCTCCTGAGCTAGAATTCGGGCTTGCGAGTCAGGAGAGCAGCCGTCCACTTGAACAGCTTTCCACAGCCAAGAGTTTTCTGGGGGAGCCGAGGTGCTGGCAGGGACCCGGGGAGGGTCTGGCGCCTCCAGCTCAGTCCCAATGATCCCTGCGCACGCTGGTCTCTGGCTGAACCGAGTTCAAGAAAGGAGGGACTGTGTGTGTAGAGCCAAGATCATGGAAGAGGCCCCGGGGGTCACTGGTGCTGTCCCTCATTATGTCCTCACTGCAGATGAAGTGAGAATGTGACTGCCCCTTCCCCCGCGGGATGAATGGATCTCAGAATAGCATCCTGGTCATGGAAATGCCACTTGAAACGGCCGTCTCTCCGCTTTATCCTCCCCTTTCTCTGTTCTGCGCGGCGGGTAGGAGGTAGGTCGTGGTGAAACGTGTCCTCGAAGACCCTGGGCTGGGGCTGCCAGACTGGGGGGTGCTCACTGGCTCAGAGCTGTGGTGCTTTCCCAAGTCCAGTTCTTCCAGGCTGGCGCTTGCATTTCGGAAGTTTTCTTAACCGCATCCTTGAACAGACTTGCATTTTCACACCTGATAAGTGAGCCGGACTGCATGCAATGAACTTGGAGGCAGGTTTGCTGGGAGGACAGGATGGAGCCTGGCACCATGCATTCCGGCAGGTGGTGGATCGGCTTTCTGGAACATTCTTCCCATGGTGAACATGCATTTGGAGCCCAGGGCCCTGGCTGGGCTACTTTCTAGCTCTCCAGGATTTCTGGCTTTCAAGTCCTGTATGACTTAGACCCCTGCTTCATCCACGTTCCTTGCTTGTCTTTCGAGGACCGTCACCTTTTAATTTTAAAGCTTGTCATTCTAAAGCACTTTGCATTTCCCATTGTTTTGACTTTTTTTCCCCCCATCCGGAATAATCCCCATTTCCTTTAGTGGAAAGCTTAATAATCCATCAAGGGCAGATATACTGTCCAGTTTCCTATGAAAACTATTTTCCTTCCCTCCATGGGGCTCCTCTGATGGCTCGGTAAAGAATCTGCCTGCAATGCAGGAGACCCTGTTCGATCCCTGGGTCGGGAAGATCCCCCTGGAGGAGGGCACGGCAACCCACTCCAGTATTCTGGCCTGGAGAATCCCGTGGACAGAGGAGCCTGGAGGGCTACAGTCCATGGAGTCACGAAGAGCTGGACACGACTGAGTGACTTCACTTTCACTTACCCCTATGGGGAGGGGCTGTGTGCCTTCTTTGTGGCGTCTCCTTGCTTACGGCACAGACACGCAGAGCCCAGCACATGTGTGTGCACGAGTGTCCTTGAGGCGCGGCACCCTGTCCGGTCCTGCCTGTCCCCACAGCACGCACCTTGGAGCTTGTTGCGTGCAGGGCCCAGCACCTGTGTGTGGATGGGTGGCGGGAGCCGGGTCCCCCGAGAGACAGGCTCTAAACGGAATCTCACACAGAAGTGTTTAAACTGGGTGTGCGGTTGCAGGCGTTGGGGGATCAACAGTGGATGACCCCGGTGCAAGCTCATCTTCCTGGAGTGAGTATTTTTGGGGGTAGATGGAGGCTACAGACAAATAGAGGTCAGTAAAATGCTAGTCAAGCGTGCAGCTAGGGGGAATGACAAGGAGAAGCAGACAGCAGGTAGCAGGGAAGGGGCGTGAGTGTGTGTGAGGTTATTTTTTTTCCTTCTCTTTTAGGTCGCTGAGTGGTGTCCGACTCTTGGCAACCCCATGGACTAGACAGCCCAGGGAACTCTCCAGGCCAGAATACTGGAGTGGGGAGCCTTGAGGTGGGGATGTTGAAGCTGCAGTGGCCTCAGGGAGGGCCTTGCTGAGCGGGGCGCTTGTCACAGCCCTGCAGGGAGGGATGGATGGATCTGTCCTTTTGGGGAGGGCAGAGCCCAGAGCTGGGCAGGGCCCTGACTCTTTGGGAACACAGGAGGGCGGAGGAGAGGGCCAGTAAAGCTCAGAGAAGCAGTTTGGCCCAGACTTTGAGGGTCTGTGTGGACCAAATAGCAGCGGGAAGAAGAGAGTCTGGGCCTTGGGAGCAGGTAGCAGTGCAGGAACCCATGGCCTGGGGTCCAGCGTCTCCCTCTCTCCTCCCATTGCCAGCCACGAGTAAAACAGAAGTCCTCGGAGCCTGCAGCCCTCCATATGAACACTGTCACTTTGAATCTAATTATCACTTCTAATATTAACAGTGCTGAACCTGTGGGAGCTTTCAAGTTCAAATGATTGAATCGTGAATCCAATCCAGTAATTATCTCAGCAATCAAGATGCCATGGGCTGCGGGTCATGGATGCTTTAAGGCCAAAGTCACCTAGTGATCTGGGGCTTCGCTGCTGGAAATCACTTGCTTTTTTTTTTTTTTTGCTTTTCTCTTGCCCTCCTTTTTTTTTTTTTTCTGCATGGCATTGTCAGCCACATTAAAAATTTTGTGCCTCCATCATTGAAAAAACTAGCATGCTTTCCCCTGAAGGACAGGCTTGAAGGCTTTTTCTAATATATTTCACCAACCACACGGAGTAGCTTCAGGTTAACTCTTAATTCATATTTTCTGCAGCTGCTAATATGCCCGGTAGTCATAATTGTTGCACATTTGAGATAAAAGCTAAACCTCGGCTTATCCCCTGCCTCCCAGGAGAAATTCAGAGGACAGCTATGAAGCCTGATCCATATTGTGACGTTGTTGAAAAGAAAATAGGGTTATAAGCTTATTCGGAGCCTTTGAGTGTTTCTGGTTGTGCAGACTCGGTGTTCCTGACTTACAGTGTAAAATCTGAATTTCCAGGGCAGGGACCAGAGTGGTTTCTGGCTGACGCACACCATGCCTGTGGCGGGCCGGCATCTTATTTTTATGTCATAAATGTCATTCAGTCCTAGACTGCATTGGCTTGCACACACACAGCATCTGTCCCAGGATGTGCCGACCGCATTCCCAGGCTTTGGAGGAAAAGCCCCAGCTGGTGTGTGTATATGTGTGTGTGTACATTGTGTACATGTGTGCACACGTGTGCGTTGTGTGTACATACAGGTATGCGCGCACACATGTGCATGTGTACATGTGTGTATATTGTGTGCGTGCGCACATGTGCACGTGTTTGTGCATTGTGTGTGTGCACATGTGTATGTGTATGTGTGTGTGCTTGCACACCGCTGCACAGAGGATGGGGGCTTGCTCCTAGCCCAGGATCCTGTTCTCCGGGAAGTTCTCCCTGCACAGGTTTGTGCCCCTTGCTGGCTCCTCGCCCAGTGCCTGGAGCAGACTAACGCCTGGCTGCCCCCCACTGAGGGCGCCGCCCCGCTCCTCTGGCCCAGACCGAAGCGTCTCAGGCTGTCAGTCCTTCTGCGAATGGCTTGCCTTCCCGCCTCCTCACCGGTGTTCCCGTCTGTGGATGAGTTTGCCTTGTGGAGGACTTTGGTGAAGTGTGTCATGCGAGAAGAACTGGACAAGGAATACCAGTGGGGGAGTCAGATTACCATATGGAAAAAAACAGGAAAGGTTTTTTAAATGTACTGTTGCTTTATTGTAGCATTTTAACACCATTTTAAAAGTCAGTGGACACTGATTTTTGAACCTGCTGTTACTTAAAAAAAAAATTTGTTTGGCTGCATCGATTCTTAATTGCAGTACACAGGGTCTTTAAAGTTGTGACATGTGTGATCTGGGTCCCCGAGCAGGGATTGAACCCCGGCCCCCTGCATTGGGAACACAGAGTCCTAACCACTGGACCAACCAGGAAGTCCCTGCTGCTACTTCATTGTAGTATTTTAAACTTTGTTTTTTCCTAGTGGGAGGCAGAAAGAAAAACTTGGTCAGGTCTCATCAACCACTTATTAAAGTGTGAGTTTTGCATTTATGTATTTTTCACAGAGGAGGAGCTACATTCTTACGTGCAAGCTCTCAGACATCATGAGGAAGCACAGTGAACCCGCACACACACCTGCCTTTTTCTCATCGAATCTGCTGACCTCCCTTGGTCTGGAAGGCCCCGTGCGGCATTGCAGCAGTGGGTGTGCAAACGTCCGGCCACGTCTCATAACTTATGCTTTGCACAGCTTCTCCTTGGAGAAAGTGTTAGGAATGTTCCCACTGTG
The DNA here is from genome assembly GCF_019320065.1 of Cervus canadensis. Lineage (NCBI taxonomy): Eukaryota > Metazoa > Chordata > Mammalia > Artiodactyla > Cervidae > Cervus > Cervus canadensis. The sequence goes on from NC_057387.1 coordinate 109,529,352, forward strand.
GCTGAAATTTTATGATGCGTTGCGTTAGTTTTGCTTAAAGAGGTTAGCATCGAGAATGCAGAGCACGGAACTGCTTTGGAATCTTAAACTGTGCCAGGCATCTGCTCTTTTGGGGGCCTTGTTAATTTAACCCCGCACTCTTGAGATATGCGCATGAGTCTTGTCCCTGCTCTGGGTGCCCAGGGAGGGGCTCTGGCTCAGCTGAAGGGCGCTGGCCTCCTGCCTCCAACTCTGGGTTCTTTTCAGGATCCGTGCTGTCTCCATGATGAGTAGTTTAGTTTTCATGTTGAACCTGCTTTTTTGTTTCTTTAATCTCCAGAGGCACATGGGATTTTTAGTTTCACAACCAAGGATGGAACCTGTGTTCACTTGCAGTGGACCACCAGGGAAGTCCGGACCTACTCCTGTAATTTTCCTCTCCAGTCTCTCTGTTCCCCCATCAGATGGAAGGGGGGACACTGAGGTGTGAGGGCGGTCCTGGAGGTGCCACCTGTGGGACAAAGGTCACTGAGTCTTCTTTCCACAAGTCACTTGTTTCTGAGAAGAGAAGCTTCAAGATGTTTCAGTGCAAAACACTTTCCAGTGGAGTCTGCGCGGGGAGTTAGTGCTGGGTGCCCTGGGGAGGTGCGAGGGTGCATGTGAAGGAGTCATCGAGGCAGCCAGGGAAATGTAGGTTTCTGTTCCATGAGGATGCTGAGTATAAAACATTAAGTTCAGTTGCTCAGTCATGTCCTAGTCTTTGCTAGGACCCCATGGACTGCAGCACAGGCCTCCCTGTCCATCACCAACTTCTGGAGCTTGCTCAAACTCATGTGCATTGAGTCGGTGATGCCATCCAATCATCTCATCCTCTGTTGTCCCCTTCTCCTACCTTCAATCTTTAGCAGCATCAGGGTCTTTTCAGATGAGTCAGCTCTTCACATCAGGTGGCCAAAGTATTGGAGTTTCAGCTTCAGCATCAGTCCTCCCAATGAATATTCAGGACTGATTTCAAGGCCTTGCAACTTCCCTGGTGGTCCAGTGGTTAAGACTTTGCCTTCCAGTGTAGGGGATGTGGGTTTGATTCCTGGTCGGGGAGCTACAAAAAACAAAACGTCAAACAGAAGCAATATTGTAATCAATTCAGTGAAGACTTTCAAAAGGGTCCACATAAAAACAAAATGTTAAAAAATTAAGGCCTTTCTGTCTGGGCCAAGGAAGCCCCTGGTACCTGCGCCTGGAGCTCCACCTTGGTCCCCCCGTGGTCTTGAGTCTGGCCCAGTGGACAGTGGACGCCAGGCCTGCCCCGAGAGCCAACGCATCCTGCTTCCTCCCTCGGGGTCCCTGGAGGGCGGGCGGGCAGGGGACAAACAGACCCGGTGGGGACACTTCCCATTGTCCTCCCTTTCAACCCTTTTCTCTGTCCTTGTTGAGGAGAGCGCGTCGTTTTTATTTAATAAGATGAAAAAGGACAAAGCCTGGTTATCAGAAAAGCATCAGAAATGATGCTTTTAAAGACTCCGGAAAGCCTCTGCTTACCTCCTGGGTGTGCCCTCTCTGGAGCGAGGAGGCTGGAGAAAAACTCTACAGGACCTCTCTGTGTCTGAGAGCAGAGTGTGCAAAGCTTTGCAGAGGAGACTGTGACGGTGGGATGCAAGGACAGGTGGATGTGGCATGTTCTCCGAAGGTAGCGTGCTCATCTGGTTCTAGCCTCGCAGTGAGGGCAGCGTAACAAGTGAGGAGGAGGCACTCAGCTTCATGGAGAAAGAAAGGATTTTCAATATTTGGGGGCATGGAATAAAGAAGTGTGGCTTTGAAGGGATGTTTGTAGCCATCATTTCCCCGGCATGGTTCTCTGAATGGTCATTCAGTTGCTTGAGCAAGGTCTAGATAGACCTAGATTTGAAGAGAATTTTTTTTTTCTTGATAAAATAATACTTGCTCACAAATGGAGGGGGAAAGGAGTATGGATAGCAAAGTAATTATGATCAATATTCTTTGTACTATTCAAGAAATGTTCTCATCTTACGTAGGCATTGATCTCTTGCTTTGAAACAGCAAAACGTGTTTGCTTTATCGGACATATGACTGTTGGACACAGTCCTGCAGCAGGACGTGTGGATCTGCCTCACACAGACCCTCGTGAAGATCGTGTGTGTGTGTGTGTGTCCGTAACTTCAGTTGTTTCCGACTCTGTGCAACCCCGTGGACTGTAGCCCACCAGGCTCCTCTGTCCCTGGGATTCTCCAGGCAAGAATACTGGAGAGGGTTGCCATGCCCTCCTCCAGGGGATCTTCCCCACCCAGGGATCGAACCCGCCTCTCCTGGGTCTCCTGCAGTGCAGGCAGAGTCTTTACTGCTAGCCACTTACACGTCTTTCGCCTGGGTGTGCTTCTCGGACTCGCTTCTCCAGCCTGTGCGTGGTTTCAGTTACTGAGTCGGTTACTGAAAGTGAAATTGCTCTCATTTTGAGTGCCGTGTAGAATGCCCGCGAAGAGTTAGGCAGCGAGGCCGCCACTGCGTTCTGTCCTCCTCTTTCTAACGGCTGCACCATTTGTCTCTGCTGGCCCTCGGTGTCCATCTGACATTTTTAGAAAGCGGATAAGGGCCCAGATTGTGAATGATCCCTTTGTTCCAGGAGTGAAGTTGATACTCTTTGTGGAAGCAGGGTTACTGCTCTTTGGGCTGGAACTGTTTGTGTATTTCTCACTTTCATTTATTGCAACAAATCTCCTGAGTTGGGGACCCAGGGAGCAAAGTGCAGTTCAAAGAGTGGGTTCCTGTGGGCCCGTTGCCAGAAGCCAGAGGTGTCAGGTGTTGGAAGCCGGAGAGCAGAAACCTACCCTGAGCACGGGGGCCAGGGCGGGGGCTGGAGCCTCGACCTTGGCTTCGGGGAGCCTCTCCTTGTCTGCACACAGGAGAGTGGAAGTGAATTCTGAGATGAAAAGGAAGCAATCAATGGACTTTGTTTCCTCCTGTGGTTTCAGGCAGCACTTTCTCTATTAGATCAAAAGAGCCCATCAGTTCCCAGCCTCCATCACCGAAAAATAAAAATCTTATTTTCTTTCTGATAAATACCTGTTCACTGTTTAAAAAAAAAAAATGGCCAGGAAAAAAATTCCATAAATCCTCGTCACCCATCAGATACTAATACATGAATTTGATGTGTCTGTAAAAGTGCTTATAAACTTATATGTTTTGCATGCAGATAATCTTAAAAAGAAAGTTGAATTTCTTTGAGGCTTTTTAAAAAAATGGTTTGCCACATTTCCTTTATGTAAACGAAAATTCTTGGGCTTCCTAGGTGGCTCAGTGGTAAAGAATCTGCCTGCCAATGCAGATGAGTTCAATCCCTGAGTTGGGAAGATTCCCTGAGGAGGGCGTGATAACCCACTCCAGTCTTCTTGCCTGGAGAAGCCCATGGACAGAGGAGCCTGGCGGGCTACAGTCCACGGGGTCACAGGAGTCAGAAAGACTTAGAGATGAAACAACAACCACCACCTGTATAAATTTTTCGTTGCTGTTGTTTCGTCTTTGTTTTTACTGGACCTTTGAGGCTGCGTTGTAGACACCCTGACGTTGCAGCATCGGATTCTGCCGCTTGTACCTCCTCGGTACCCACTGATCGTGGGACACTGACCAGGCCTCCTGTGCCGGCCTTCCTCACAAGCCCTGCCTGCCTGCCGAGCTCCCCAGCAGCTCCGGAGTCTCTGCATTTTTATTTTCACCCGTGTGAACTGAACTCCTGGAACAGGAGGGTCCAGTGCAGCTGAGAGTCTGTCCTTTCTCAGGACTTGGGGATGATCTGATCGAGTGCATCCTGTATACCCATTTGCTGGCTTTTCTTCAGGACCAAGGGGGCAAGTCAAGGCACTGTCCTTCCCTGGGCAATGTGGCCCCACCCCACTGTGATGGGCTAGCTGAATCCCCTTCTCCAGCCAGCACCCCCTTCCATCATCCCCACCCCCACCCCACCCCCGCCCCCGGAAGTGGATAGGCTGGGCTCTGAGGAGGAGGGCTGGCTGTGGCTCCAGCTAAAGGAGCTCAGTGTCACTGGCAGTTTCTGGGGGGGGAAGGGAGCTGGGGGGGAGGTGCTGAAACATCAGTAGTAAGTACCTCCCAGTTACAGTGTAGCCGGTCTTCAGGAAGCAAGGTATCTGCTTCATTGCTATTAAGTTTCCACTCCTGCAGAGCATGCACAATGGGAGACTGTTAAATCCAAGTCTGGGACTCTGGTTGACATTCCTAACGCTCACTGTGCCTGGGGAAGAATTCTTAGCTTTGCGTCTTCACCGGGAGACTGTCAGAGCATCTAGGTGAGAGGTTGGAGGGAGCTTGCCACTGGACTGGGGCTGCCTGGAGTGTTTCGGAACCTGCTGCTCTGACCCGAACGCTGGCGGGCTGGGATGCAACCATACCCTGGGGCAGGAAGCCTTCTCAGCGGGGTTGGGGGGGGAGGTGTAGATAGACTCAGAGGGCACCAGCACCTTCTCCCACGGATGTGATGTGGCTTCCTCCTCGGTGGGGTCAGACAGTGCGGTTTGAGGTTCTGTTTCTGAACAGACTGAGCCAGAGAAGACGGTGATCGGGACTTCCCTGGTGGGCCAGTGGTTAAGACGCCGAGCTGCCAATGCAGGGGGCTCGGGTTCAATCCCTGGTCAGGCAGCTAACATCCCACACAGCCACACAGTGCAGCCAAAAAAAAAAGTGATCCTATTTTCCGCACCGTTTTCTAGCAGTTTCTGGATCACTTTTCAGCAGGGTGAGGGCTCCTGGGAAGAGCAGGAAGTCGGCAGCCTTGAGGCTCTGCTCGTGGGAGCCGAGATCGAGTCTGTGACCGGTTCTCCTTAGTTCCTCACAGAATAATCGGAGCCGTGACCCCGCCGTGAGCTCGGGTCTTACGCGTGTGCAGGAGCCATGGCCGCTCTGAGCCCTGATGTCCCGGCAGGTCTGCTTTGGGGCGTCCGGGGATGGCATGTGTCCTCTGAACGCATGGACTTGGGGGTCACAGCATGCATCTGAGATGACATCCCACCCAGGGCCTGGCAGGCTTTTTTCCAACAGTGCCCGCGTGTTCTGCCCCCGCCCCTGGCACCACTGGGGCCTGAGTGCTTCAGACCATACCCTGTTCTCAGGTCCTGGCTTTTCTCTCTCCCTCCATTCAAGGAAGTGTTTGAATACAGAGTGACCTGGGTGGGACATTTTCTTTTTAAAAATAATTCTACTTACTTTTAATTTGGCCGTGCTGGGCTTCGTTGCTGTGAGGGCTTTTCTCTGGTTGTGGGGTGCAGGGGCAGCTCTCTAGCTGGGGTGCACGGGGCTTCTCCTTGTGGGGGCTTCTCTTTCTAAGGAGCACAGGGTCTAGGCTCGCAAGTTTTAGTAGTTGTGGTTCCTGGGCTCTGGGACAGAGGCTCAGACGTTGTGGCTCATGGGTGTAATTGCTTCACGGCACGTGGGATCTTCCTGGACCGGGGATTGAACTCATGTCTCCCGAGTTGGCAGGTGGATACTTTACCACTGAGCTACCAGGGAAGCACCCCCCCCCCACCATGGGACATTTTTTATAAGGCTGACCTTGAAGGTGAAGTGAAGTGAAAGTCGCTCAGTCGTGTCCGACTCTTTGCGACCCCATGGACTATACAGTCCAGGGAATTCTCCAGGCCAGGATACTGCGGTGGGTAGCCTTTCCCTTCTCCAGGGGATCTTCCCAACCCAGGGATCAAACCCAGGTCTCCCGCATTGCAGGCGGGTTCTTCACCAGCTGGGCCACAAGGGAAGCCCTTGAAGGTGAACAGATGCTTAACGAACACATGCGTGGCCATCTCGGTGAGGATGATTGAGGACTCAGATGTGTGTTACACTGGTTTCAGGAACTTGATGGAGATGAGTGGCAGAGGTCCCCATCAGTGGTCCATCAGGTGTTCGGGCAGGACAGAGTGGAGCCAGCAGAGACACAGAGGGTGCTATTCACCTCTGTGAAAGCCTCACACCCCCCAGGATCACTTACAAGGTCCCGAGTTCTGCGCCGATTGACTCCCCCGCTCTAGATGGGTCTGTGGTTAGCTTCTTTTGTGTGTATGTGTGTTTAGTTTCTATTATAGGTAAGTTTTCCAAAGAAGGATGCTCTTTGGGTGATCACTGGCCTTCCTGGGGTAGAAATAGGATTCTTTTCACAGTCAGTGGGGCTGGAAGTAGGCTTTGTGAAAGTCAGGCTCTCAAAGGGTGGGAGCTGAGCTCTTGAGCCCCCTTCCCCATAAGTTACAGCAAAGTAACCCAGATGTGTGTGGGGCTGTTGCCTGCTGCCCCCAGGGAGGGCTGGTGTGTTCCTGGCCTGTTGGAGGTGCAGAGGTCTGTTGGACACACACCCTCCCCCGGCCCCCCCCCCCCAAAGTTGTCAGACTTGAATTTCTAGTTGATTAACCAGGAAAATCTGCCTTCCTGCTGGAATGTTGACTCTGGAGAACCTTCTGTGTCAGGTTTCAGAATTCCTTTTGTTTCCTTCTGGTTGGGACTGGTCCAGGGTCACATTACCAAATCTTCTCAGTGGTCCTGGAGTCTGGGGTTAGAGGTTTTCAATAGTTATAAAATTTCAGCTTGAGTTAAAACATATTCTGATGAGATGAGCAGTCATTTCAACATGCGGATGTAAATACAGCCTATGTAGTAGAATTACACTGTTTACTCAGCCTCCTCTCTCTCATCCTGGTTATTGCCATTTTGTTCTTTCGATGATCCACTGTCAGGGAAAAATGAGATACTGTGTTCTCAGTGAGGCTGACACTCCCGAATGCCCCACCTAGCTTCAAAGGGCTTGTTAATAATAGTGCCGGGGGTTAAAATCATTATGACCCTCATTTCCTTGTCCTGTCGAAAATAGTGTAAGTGTTCCAGACTGCTGTTGGTGAAACCCAGCTTCACGCACCTGTGCAGCAGAGCATGAGCATTTTGCTTTTGGAAGAACAGGATGATTATTCAAAGACTCTGGGTTTCCTGGAAACCACACATTCATCCTAACTACAGTCCTTTCGGGCCAGGGTGTGAAACCTTAAAGTGTTAGTCACCCGGTCATGTCTGACTCTTTGCGACCCCATGGGCTGGAGCCCACTAGGCTCCAGGCACAAACACTGGTATGGGTTGCCATTCCCTTCACTAGAGAGTCTTCCCGACCCAGGGATCGAACCCAGGTCTCCCGCATTGCAGGTGGATCCCTTACCGTCTCTGCCACCAGGGAAACCTTAGTGTGAGGTTTGTTTGGAGGAAATTCGAGACTGAGCTGAAACCTATCTGGGTCTCTTCCAACTGCTGCTGATGAAGCAGGGGAAGAGGTGGGTGGAGTTTTTTGCTTCTAACGTGTGGTCACACTCAGTATCTCCTGAAGCCATTTACTTCCTGGAGATGTCGGGTGTTTGCTGTGGGGAGGCGGGAGGCCATGTCACTAGGGTTAGTTGTAGCTCTCCTGTGGATTCTCCTTGTGGGAATCAACACCTAGCAGCTCCAGCACACCTCGAGGGAGCTGCCCCGACGGCCCAGCCTTCTGTCTCCTGCAGTTCAGTCCAGTCCAGTCGTTCAGTTGTGTCCGACTCTTTGCGACCCCATGGACTGCAGCACACCAGGCCTCCCTGTCCATCACCAACTTCCAGAGCTTACTTAAACGCATGTCCATTGAGTCGGTGATGCCATCCTACCATCTCATCATCTGCTTTCCCCTTCTCCTGCCTTCAACCTTTCCCAGCATCAGGATCTTTTCCAGTGAGTTAGTTCTTTGCATCAGGTGGCCAAAGTATTGGAGCTTCAGCTTCAGCATCAGACCTTTCAATGAATATTCAGGACTGATCTCTTTCAGGATGGACTGGTTGGATCTCCTTGCAGTGCAAGGGACTCTCAAGAGTCTTCTCCAACCCCACAGTTCAAAAGCATCAATTCTTTGGCTCTCAGCTTTCTTTATGGTCCAGCTCTCGCATCCATACATGACCACTGGAAAAACCATAGCCTTGACTAGACGGACAGAGACAGCTGCTTTAATTCCGGCCCCATAGGATGTTGCTTTGTGATGGACAGGCTGGACTCTGTTCTGGCTCTGCTGGTTCTCACAGTGCCAGGGGCCAGAAGCACCTTTCGTGCATGTTCTTATCTGCCAGAGCACCAAGTGTCAATCAGTGCTTGCTGAGTGCTTGTTGGATACAGAGCGTGAGCGAGGTTGGGGCTTCAGGCCAAGTGGGGCAGGCAGGGCCCAGAAGGGGACGCCCCCCACCCCCGACCCTGGGGGACAGGGTGGGCCACAGATGGCCGGCATGCACTAGCTGGCAGAGCAAGGTCCATGCTTCTTCCTTAAACAGCCCAAGATGGGGACTTCCCTGCTGGTCCAGTGGGTAAGACTCTGTGCTCCCAATGGAGAGAGCCCAGGTTCAATCCCTGGTTGGGGAACTAGATTCTGCATAAGAGTTTGCATCCCCCACCTAAGGATCCCGTGTGCAGCAGCTGAGACCCGGTGCAGTCAAATAAATTAAACAAAGCAGGCCAGGCTGCTTGTAATCCCTTTATACCATGCATTCTCAGTGGCAGAGAAAATTGGCTCTTGGGAGGAAGAAAAGAAATCCTAGATATGACAATGGTCGTGGTGTGCCAAAGGATGTAAACAGATGTATCTCTGCTGTTCAGGTTTCACGAGGGAGAGTGATTGAGAGAAAAAAATGAAACAGTTTTTAGGACAGAAAATAGTGAAACAAAAGTGACAGATTCCAAAACAAAGGCCAGAAGTGGAGTTTAAGCATTTGGATGGTAATTTGAAGTAGAGGATTTATTTGGCAAATGCAGAAGTATGTTTAGCAACATGGAACTGTTTTCATGCAAAGTTAAAAGCACCTTGTATTTCCTTCCCGACCACTTGCCCAGTCCCCATCTCTTTGAGAGAGATAAGTGTCATTTAAGTTATTTCATCTGGTTGATGATTGTCATTGATAACTTTATTGCTACTTCTGTCTTGGGTATTCCTTTAGAAGAGGTGTATGGATTCATTACACATTGTAATGTCTTATCTGTAGAGTGTAAGATAAAGTCAAGCATGTGTTTGCTGACGCTTTTTAAGTTGACCTGTCTATACTTAGAAATGTTTCTTAATAGTAAGCTTCCCTGGTGACTCAGATAGTAAAAGAATCCA